>NC_056731.1:990540039-990782539 GCF_019279795.1 Protopterus annectens
GACTGGAGGTCAAAATAGCAATGAAAGAAATAAAGGGAGGCAAAGCTGCAAGGCAAGATGGATATCCTATTGAATTCTGCAAACTGGTAAGTACAGAAGTAGTAGACAAACTAGCAAGGGTCTAGAACAGAGGTAGAGAATAAGGGTAACCCCCCAGCACCATGCAAAGATCCAAAATAGTCCTGAGCATACAAACTAGCAAGGGTCTAGAACAGAGGTAGAGAATAAGGGTAAATCCCCAGCACCATGCAAAGATCCAGAATAGTCCCGAGCAGACAAACTAGCAAGGGTCTAGAACAGAGGTAGAGAATAAGGGTAACTCTCCAGCACCATGCAAGGATCCAGAATAGTCCTGAGCAGACAAACTAGCAAGGGTCTAGAACAGAGGTAGAGAATAAGGTTAACTCTCCAGCACCATGCAAGGATCCAGAATAGTCCTGAGCAGACAAACTAGCAAGGGTCTAGGACAGAGGTAGAGAATAAGGGTAACTCTCCAGCACCATGCAAGGATCCAGAATAGTCCTGATACAAAAAGAAGGAGAAGTAATATATGTGGGGTACAACATCCAATACGCCTAGCAAATACACATGGGAAAATCATAGCAAAAACACTGTCAGATTGACTCAAAATACTCCTTCCCAAGTACATACAAAAAGAAAAAAAATGGAGTTTGTGAAAGAGAGAATATCCTCAGATAACTGGTGGGAGGCACTTAAGTTTAGAGGGAGGAGAAATCAGGCAATCAACAAGTAGGAATAATATTGTTTGATATCAAAAAAGCATTTATCTCATTAAAGTGGACTTTATGATACATATACTGAGGGAATGAAGATATAAGATACAAGGTATAACATTTCAGGAACTGGATAAATACAATTTACATTAACCCAACAACAGGCATAAGGGTAAATGGGGAATGCACACATCGGATTCTAATCCAAAGGTCCACAAGACAAGGGTGCCCAATGTCTGCAATTATGGAAGTCCTGGCAAGTGAGGTAAGGAAAACACTACAAGAACTGAATCCCAAGGTGGAAGGTGAGCAAAATTCCTCCTTATCACAGATGACTGCATCTTTCTAGCAGAATATTTAAAGATGGCAGTGTGCACTGTCATGCAGAACTTTGAAGTCCACATCAAGATGCAGGGTTAGAGTGCAACCAAAAGAAAAGAGTATGAATTAACATAGGGGCAAGCACAGACCAGGGAGCAGCAGAACAGGAGATAGTTATAACAATGGGACCAGCGGTGAGTTACTTAGGGTTAGAAGTATGGGAGACAGTAAAAATGATTAGAGAAAAGATATAAGAAACTTAAGAAAGAAGCAAAAGAAAATAAAAAAAAATGAAAGGGCAAGATCATGACCTTAATGTATAGAAATGTAGTAGGAATGATGATGAGCTCCAAAATAAGTTACATGATAAGGCATAGCCCATGGTCATTGCATCCAACACCTCTCCAACGAATACATAAAGGCAGGAAAGGATAGGAGTAATACATGAAGACTCAGAAGAAGCATGAACAAAGGAGGGTGGGGGCATTAGAACTTGAAGGTAATGCCAAAGCATATGCTACAAATCAATAGTTAAGTGTGATAGAAAAAAGCTAGACAGAAACCCAGTCAGGAGGAAGGCTGTGAAGGGAAGAGAAAAATGGAAGAGCACAACAGGTGAAACTACAAAAAAAATTTTTTTGAAGTAACACTGAGCAAAGTAGGGTTACAAGAAACACTAGAGAACTGTACAGGCTTAGCAGTGGAAACATGGGACAAAGGGATAAAGAAAGGTGGGAAGACAAAAAAAGAATTGTGGGAGAAAAATGATGGTTCAGATAAGGGTAGATTCACCAAGAAAACCACAGAGGTGAGTTAATATTGAAAAAAATGGAAGTAATGAGAAGATGCATGGAAACAGGTAAAAGGGACTGGTGAAAGAAAAGTAGGGCAGTGGAAATACTAAGGAAAATAAGAGCAATGACTGAAAAACATAAGGTGTCCATGGCCAATGGAAAGAAGAAATGCATGGAATAGTGCATCATGGGATGAAAAGGGAAAGGAAAGGGAGAAGTGACTAATCTACAAAGATATAGGACAGGTAAAGAAGTAGAAAGAATGCAGAGATTTAGGGAAAGCTGGGAAAGGAAAGAAGGATGGGCTGCCACATATGAGGAATGGGAAGAGAGAGGCAGACTGGCTAGCAACACAAAAGGTGATAAGATGCTCAAAAGAGAATACTACACAGATTTTCATTGAAACCCTGAAGGAAAAAAAAGTGGATAAAGGAGGCAGAAAGGGAAATAACTGCTGGAGATATGAAGTAGAGAGAGTAGGTTTAATATGCATGTTCCTGGAATGTGAATGGGCAAAAAATATGGGAGCTAGAGGTGAAGGAATGGGTTCGAGATATGGGGAAGAACATTCTAAAACAGATGCAAGCTATGGATGATATGATTAGACACAAACCAAGAAAAATGGGAAAGTAAGAAGGTAGATACTAATCATTTGGGGGTAAAATCTGGAATAGTTAGAAAAGGAATGGGAGAGTCAGAAACACAAATCAAATGAGGGACTCAGGAATAAGCAATGCCAACACTCTATAAAGAAAATTATAAAAGAAGTGAATCTTAGAAAAGCTGGGGAGAAAATCCTGAAAATCCTGAGGACATTATTAGGTCATCAGTAGAGCCAGTAAAATGGTTGGAAAATAATAGCTAACAAGGGGAATAAGACAGGGCCAAGTAAAATATAGGGTGGGGATTTAACCCGAAAACAGAAACAACAGAAGGACAGGAAAAGAAAGGAAAACCAAAACAAATGCATCAATAGAAAAGACAGCAGAAATTTGGGGAGCCTGACAGCAGAAATTTGGGGAGCCTAAAATAATAAGAATGTGTAGCAATTAAGGAGGAGGTATAAAGGAGAAACATAGGCTTTTGTTAATTTATTTTCCTATGCGGCTATCTTTTTAGCTTTTCAGCATGTATAATCATACAAACTATTGAGAAGGAATAACATAAACAAAAAGAGAAGTGTGAATAAGTATGCTTATTTTGCTGCAACTTTGAATAATTAAGATGCAAAAAAAAAAAAAAAAAAGAAGAAGAAGAAGAAGAACTCTGGTCTTAGAATATAATCTGCCTTTACTACACTTAGGACAATGTGCTTAAAAATAAATAAATAAATCAAAACTAAACCAGACTTCTTCAGTGTAAAAGGAAATAATTACTTATCTGAATCTGAATGACAATTTCATCACTTCCACTGAACTGGATATGAATAAAATAAATCTGAACCAGAGGTATGACACACAAGGGCACTCCATACTCCTGCTATTTTGCTATTTTTTTTTAAATTTTTTTTACGTTCTAGCCATGTGACCATATAATGTCTTCATCTGATAGCTGTATGTATTCTTGAATTGTGCTGTGCTGTGTTAAGTCGTAACATTATTTACCGCATTTGCTGTGTTGAAAAAAAATGGAATATGAGTTATTGTACAATATTAACATAATATTATATAATTCTTGGTGCAAATGTTTCAAATATTTCTATTCATTACATGCTACATTTTGATAATTAATGCCAATTTTTAGTAAACAGGATAAATAAATGTCTTAAATGTAATAGAACTTTGTGATATCATGATATAAATCATTGACAGATTTGTGTCCTAAAATAGAGAATTAGGCAATGACTCTGTATTGTTTTTTTTATATTTTATATATGCAAAAACAGTGCTACAGTCCAGAAAAACACATACTGCAGCAATGCAATAAAGGTATTAGTAAATTCTATTAGTAGAATAGATAGTATTACATGTTCACATGAAGACAATGGGCAATTGCTTTTAAAGAATTCAACTGAAGTAGATATGATAATAAAATACTGATGTTAGTGTAGCAGAGGATTTGATAGTTTGTGTACAAGGGTCACTGTAATTGAAAGGAGATGTCAATTAAAAATTCATCTCTTTTTACTCTGCATATTATTTGAACACTTACAATGACATTATATATTTAACTATGTGTATTGATGCATAAAAAATGAAACACTTATTAAATATCAGTAACAACTTGCTTAACTGCATATTGTTAACAATGCAACTCACTTCATTTCCTACACTTGCTGATTTGCAGGCATGAAAAAAATTGTATAGCCTAAGTTTATGAATGTCTTATTAATGTCATCTGCTCAGGAAACAATGCAGCACTATAATTACATAGCAGCCTTTTTCCAGTTAATTGTAAATACTTTGTAAAATGAAATTGTCAATAGCTGTAACACTAAATTGACTTTCCTGTCAAGAGTTAGATTATTCAGTTTAACTGATTCAATAATGTTCTCCAGTGCAGAGATTTATTTAAGTGTTATTCATTTGCTATAATGAGACCTTGAAGGTATTGCAAAGATGACTAATACATATTCTAATCATTTAAAGAAGTTCAAAATATAACTTTCAAACACCATTTAAATATGCATTTAAACTGTCTGAAATAATTAGTGAGCAAAGAAGTAATTTATATTTCAATTACCAAAAGGAACAGCATGCAGTTTGTAGTGATGAGTCTGAAATGCAGCAAGAAGGGTATTACTTCTCTTGATAGGAAGGATGACTTCATCCTGATAAGACATATTTTTAAGAAATAATGGCTGGGATTCAGAAATGCATAACAAACTGAGGAATCCTGATCTCAGCAGGATTAAACAGTGCAGTATGCCAGAATGATTCAGAGACCAGTGTAGTACTACAGCAGACTGAAGCCACTGGCTCTTAAAATTTGAGAGTGGTCTCCCTGACGGAGGGTACATGCCAATACAGGAGCCAGGCAAGCATGACTAGTAAAAATGAGATGCAGTGAAATAAGGGTGCACCATCTTTTGTCAGCATGCACCCACTACTTTCTATGCTAAGAGCAGTGCAATTATTGTTGCATGGGTTAAGTGCTGTAAAGCCTCCATGTGAGTGTGTGTATGTTTGTGTGTGCATGTGTGTGTGTGTGTGTGTGTGTGTGTGTGTGTGTGTGTGTGTGTGTGTGTGTGTGTTAATGTATGTAGAGGTATGATTGCAGTTGTCTGGATGCGTATGATTATGTATGCCTTTGTGGTATGCATCGTGTGTATGCGGGGGGGGGGGGGTCCCAAACAGGAAATGCCAGACACCACATTTCTTATTTAAGCTTGAGTTTTGCAGGGGTTGCAAGCCCTGCCATAACCACCAAACCTAGATATAGTATCTTTAAGATTGCCATCCAATGAGAAAATGGAAAATTACAAGATAACAAAATTTTGTACTTAGTATACATACTGTAAGTCCAAATTTTCTGTCATATAGTATCCACAATCTAAGATGCTGCATTTTGAGTCTTTGCAATAAAGATTTTTACCATCTGTGTGTTTGTGTCTGTGTGCAATCATGAGTGCAAATGTGTGCATGTGTGTGTATATGCCTGTGTGTGTGTGTGTGTGTGTGTGTGTGTGTGTGTGTGTGTGTGTGTGTGTGAGTGTGTGCTTGTGTGTGAGTATGTGTATGTGTGTGTGTGTGTGTGTGTGTGTGTGTGTGTGTGTGTGTGTGTGTGTGTGTGTGTGCACATGTGTGAGTGTGTGTGTGTGTGTGAGTATGTGTATGTGTGTGTGTGTGTGTGTGTGTGTGTGTGTGTGTGTGTGTGTGTGTGCGTGTGTGCGTGTGTGTGTGCCTGTGTGTGCCTGTGTGTGAGTGTGTGTGCAAGTGGGTGGTTTTGTAGGTGTGTGATTGTGTGTGCGCTATTACAAGCCCATACAACTGTGTTGAATGGGTTGCACTGGGATCGCTAGTGTTAAAGTGAGAGGCATGATAATTAGCTACTAATGAGATTCTGCTGAGTGTGACATTATCATGTCTATAAATTACAAAATATAGCTTTTTTCCTGCTGGAGTGATTAGCATTGCCTATATAGCATTAACAGTAATATACATATGAATTCCAGGGAATCTTTTCTCTTAAAAATTGAGTCATTTGCCTACAATACTAGTGTACGAATGTGAAAGAGCAGTTTCTTTTGTGTAGTACTAATTTCCATGATTTCTTTACATCCTCCTGCATTCTCAGAATTGCATGACATAACACCAGCATAGGTCTTAACCTTTCATCTCCAAAATCCAGAATGTGGAACCTTACCTCACATTATGGGGAACAAATGGGCAAAAATATGAAACACTTTCTAACAGCTTGATAACAAATTTATGCTAATAAAATTTTCTTTTGAAGAATTAATATCAATTAAAAAATT
The DNA here is from genome assembly GCF_019279795.1 of Protopterus annectens. Classification (NCBI taxonomy): domain Eukaryota; kingdom Metazoa; phylum Chordata; order Ceratodontiformes; family Protopteridae; genus Protopterus; species Protopterus annectens. The sequence continues at coordinate 990,546,306 of NC_056731.1, forward strand.
CCTAACATTTGATGTGTGACAGACCCTTTCAGTGTAGGACTATGAGGAATATTAACTTCTTTAAGATACAAAATGATGAATATTTCTCATAATAATGTACAATTGAGAGGTATGAATAGCAGTACTGATAAATTGACAGTAATTGTTAATTTTTTGCAACTTTACACAAAGGTCATCCATTATGACTTGTAGAATGATAACAGAATGAGTTATGTACCCTATCTTCATCTATGTGTAACAAAGATCTGTCATGCCTTTTCAAGGAATTGTAACATCCAAACATTTTAATAAGTGTCACAACATGGATTTGCACAGTCCTTGTAAGATTGGTAATATCAACTTTCTAAAGGCAGAGAGCAATTATTTCAACATGTTTCATTTGTAGCTGAAAGATAAGGCTAAAACTTTGTGGCAAATTTGTTTATGGCCATTAAGGGAAAACATTGAAGGGTACCATCATACCATCGCCCTCATTATTCACACCATTAAAGTAGCATGCAATGATTTTCAAACTTTTGTAAGTTCAATTTAAGCTTTAAAAATCTCGATTTTAATATATATATAGGAAAATTAAGCTGTTGTTCTTTGGCAATTTTTACAAAATCAGGAGAGCTGTTCTCACTCTAATACTATATCACAGTAATGCTAGTTACTGGTCTAAATGTCTTCTAGGGAGTTATGTTGATCATAGACCAATTTCCCAAAACCAGATTAAAATCTGAATTATACAGGAATAATGACAAAATGCTATGCATCATGGCTACCGTGCCTCAAGTACTGCACAAAATACAATGAAAAAGAACTTTTAAAATGTACGATCTGCCAATTTACTGTTTTGTTTTTGCTTCTGTGCTTCTTCTAAAATGTATACAATTTCTTTATAATTATCTAGTGTTACAGAGCCTGAAATGTTCATGCAGTATCATAATGCCTCTGGCTTATCTTTGCAACTAATTGCCTTAATCTTTCTCTTGTATACAGATCCATAAGGTATGACAAATGCTGCAACCGTTGCAAAAGCAGATCTGGAGAACTACATTGTTTATCATTTCCATGTTTTCTACTTGTTAAGATATTTAATAACATTTAAATTTGTCTGTGAATTGTTATATATAATCTCCAATACACTATCATCCAACATCAAACAATCAAAGGTAGGTACATTGCAAATTTTGTAGTCCACAACTTAACTATTCTAAGAGTAACAGAAGTACAAGTCTGAATGCTGGAAACTATGCTAAGTACATGTTTATGGTTCTTTAAGGTATTCACCCCAATCCAAAGCATGGCAGCATCAAATTTAGTATGCAATACTAACATGGATATCAGTTATGCAGTGTAACTGGACAATGAACAACTGCAAAATTGCTTTAATGGTATAGCAGCAAATGTAAACTGTCACTGCATTTAACCAATTTATTTTTCATAGTTTTGTGATGTGTAACTTTGGCTTCACTTGTGTTCTGCAACAGTCTGATGTAACCAGGCCATTTTGTGGTTTAGACATATCAAGTCATGAGCTATCAGATCAGGTGTAACAAAGTCAGGTACCCAAACACAGATGAAAGAACACCAACTTATCTAGTTCTACCTTTAGTGTACATTGGCAGAAGCAAAGGATGAAATTACAAGCAAGCTTTTTTTCCAGAATCTTTGCTGAGCATCACAGTTCTCAGTATATATCCTACTGAAAGTAAACCAGGTCCATGTTAGAGTACGTGACCATGAGATACAAAACACAGATTTTCTAGATTAGGATAATATGTTCTAACTTGCACCAGTATTGTCCTCTTCTCACATAGTTGACTTAGAAATTTATATACCAAATTGCTTATTTTAAATATTTTAAACAAATGATGGTGCAATGGAAGCTGTAGGAGACCACAGTATCCTTATGTTATATAAACATCTAAACAAGCGATAGTGTGTTACAAATACAATTATTCTGATTGTTGCCAACAATTATGTCAACTTTCCATTTGTCTTAAGAGGACAAATTTATAAACATATGAAATGTTTGAGCCTGAAATACCAAGTCCCAAAATGCAGAGGCCATTTCTTAGAATATTCCCTTTTTTCAGAAATAATGCAACCTCTGAGTTGGTTTGCATAAATTCTAGGATAGGGAGCTTTCACTCCACATCAAGGGGTGCAGAGGAGCGTGCACCCTTGCAAAAAAAGAATTTTAAAGGATAAGAGCAATACTCAATATTCACTCTTCCCGAAATATGATACTAATTAATTGAACAGACTGCATAGCAGGAACAGCATTATCAATTAAAATTAAATCATGCAATTACTACTAATAATAGAATATAATGTTTCTTCTACTAATTTTCAGTCATTACCCTTTTAATGTAACCAAATGTATTAACAAGTGATTTCAGAGCCGGCCTCTTATATTTGATGACAAATAAATACGTGCAATCACTATTAATCTGTAGAAGTGGGATAACAGCTGCCGTGTAAGTTAACAGATTTAAAAGTCTAGAATTGGCCTAGTCATTTATTTGAATTTTAATATGCTGTAGCCGTAGCTCAGGATTTGCTATATACTTGACAAAGCCTGTAGAGTATTTAACTGCTACAATGAATGGGCTAATGTGTATTTTTTCAAAACTCTCACTTCAGTCATTGTGGAGCTTAAGGCCAAAACAAAGTTTTTAATTAAAAAAAATAATAATTATTTAAATCAGGTGAGAAAACAAATTGTCATGTATGAGTATTAGCTTAAACTGTGACTGGATTTTCAAGTTGAGGCCTGGCCTATTTCAATATGTGAATTACCTTGATATAGTCATATCAAGAATATACGGTATTCTAGATGCCAAGATTTTGGTGTCTGAAGTTGCATGAAATTGATAACAATTTGAAATGTTTGCGAATTACCAAATCTGGGAATACAGAGACTAAAAGACCAAAAATCCAGACTTAAATACAAGAAGTCAAAGACTGTCATTTTTAGAATATTCACTTGTTTCCGCAGTATGACAGTCTCTGAGCCAGTATATATAAGTAGAGGATGGGGAATTTGTGCTCCACATCAAGAAGCACAGAGGAACTGCACCCCTTGCTGTCAGAGTCAAATAATTTGCATTCAGAGTGCAAATTCCAGCATGCACGTTCTTTGTCCTTTATATGGTATTAAACAATATGAACAGTTTGCAGAACCATACAGGCAACAGAAAAAATTCATCTCACTTAACCAGAGTCTGCTAGAATTAGAACTACAGTTAAAATATGTGCTCAAGTAGGCATAGGAATAAATGACTTCTACTATAACCAGTGTAATAGAAGAAAACATGCAGCTGTCTGCTTCTGCACAAATCACTGGATTCCTAACTCATACGCATCAGCTGATGGAGTCACAAGACTCAGAACTTCTTTCTTTAGGGTTGTGCAGATTTAGAGATGGTTTATATAAACCTGAAGGCTGGGGAGGTGTTGCATGTCATAGTGGAGGGTTGATAAAGGAACAATGTGTATGATCTGAGTTTTTATCATTGTGCTTTTCCGTATTTGATTTTGGCAGTGAAGTTTCTGGATTTTATTCACTCAAGTTTAATAGTGAAACTGCATCAGTCAAGTAAAAATAAATAATGAAGGAAAGAAAATAAATGAAAAATAGATACAACTCACACATGAAGTGATGAAATATAATAACCATATGCTGTTTACTACTATTGCCTAGTCTTTAACAGGATTTTTATTAAATGAATAATTTCTTGGAGAGTTAGTATTTTAGTTATATTTAGTATTGCTAACTTGCAGAATGACTGACGCCACTTTTCACAATAATTGCAGTTCAGCAATCCACTAACACTGATCACAAAAGTAGAAAAATCTTTTTTTTTCTATTCTTTTCTTTTCTGATTGGGAAATCTAACAAATAACAAAAAAGGAAACGTGAGAGTAACAAGAGTAACACCAGGAGAACTTTACCTGAATAGCAGGACTGTTAGAGAAAGTTTTTTATTAAGGTAATGTGCAGGTTTGGGGTTGAACTAAGGGCAGGTTTTGGGGTTAGAGTTAGCACATAACTCCTGCTAACCTAACCTGGTCATGTAACTGCATGCACAAAGAGTACTATGCTATCAAAGTATAGGTGTTCCTATATACTGCTAGTCCTTTACTATGTCAGATTGAAATGTCCTGTTCCTATAGTATCTTCTGCCTACCTCTCAGTTTTTTCTTTGAAATTATGTCACACTCATATGTCTAACAACTGTGCAGTACAACAATATCAGACTATCTTTTTATGTACATTTGCTTCTTCAGCTATTCAGCAAGACATTTACTGTACTCTATAACCATCTCAATAAGTCTCTCCATGCACACTCCTGTATACAAGTAAGGACACCTGAAACTGACATCATATTCCATATGTGCATTTTCAATAGCTATAAATCAATAATGTAGGTGTAGAACTTCAGTTTAATAAATTGATAAGCCAATAAAACATGCAAGTTTAAAAACTTTTGCCCAGAGGGCTTCCTCGTGCGTATATGAATAGAATGAAAAGACTTCATGTTTAAATAATGAAATGAAAGCAGATGACTAAAAGATATCACTAAAAGCAATTCAGACTTGATTGTGTTTCTCTTTCAATAAGGGTTTATAGGAGACATACTCATTGAGTCCAGGTGTAATGTGGGCTTTCAAGCATAAAATCAATTTCAGTTCAGCAATTTCAGCATTTAGTAATAAATCATCCCCTCTTATATGTTCAAACAAAATTTCCAGTATTACAAAATGAAAATTATGATGATTACCTTTCTCAATATTATGCTTATTAAGAGACACTTGCCCAACATGCCCTTTTTTCCATTGTAGTGCGATCCCGGAGTTGGTATATATAGTTGTGGGGGGTGTGCAGAATGCAGCTCCCAACCCGGTGGGTTTTAATTACTTCAGTGTGTATTTAGTTTAAGTTTGGGCTAGTGTTTACTTACTCATGGAAAGCTTTGGCATTCAGGTATGTCAAGTTTTGGTATTTTCACTCTCATGAAAATGAACTTCAGTGTTTTGATCTTTGTTTTTTTTAAAGTAAATCCCTATTGATGTGGGAGATAATAAACATTTCAGGTAAAATATATGAGTGTATCCTCTGTTGTAATGACAGATTAGTTAAGAAATATCCTAGGCCATTATTGTACCCTACATACTGAGCAGGGGAACTATGTGTAATAGGGTCTATATTATATCTTTGAACGCTTAAAAAAGTGAATGCTGATTGATCGAACGTATTTTCGTGAAACTGCAAAATATTGAAACAGCAGAAACTCGAATTTTTTCCTAGGGAAAGAATTTGGTTGTCTGTTTCTGTTGCTTCGATATTTTCAGTGTTATGGTGGAAAGTTACCGGTCGGATTCAGGTAAGTGTGCGATTGTGTGGATGTGAGTGTTAGGGTGATTTAGGTGAGTTAGGGTTAGGGCTCGGGTTAGGTGTGTGTGCGATTGAGTGGACATGAAGGTTAGGGCGGATTTAAGTGAGTTAGGGTTAGGGAGCGAGTGAGGTGAATGTGCGATAGTGATGGACCTTAGGGTTAGGGCTTGGGTTAAGGTAAGTGGGTAGTTAGTGGTGTGTGCATAGTTTAGTGTAGGGTTAGGTATCAGATTTTAGGTGTATGTGTGTGGATTTCTGTTTGTTTGGTGTGCTTGTGTTGTGTCTATGTGTTTTGGATCAGCAATTTTTTTCCCTGGGAAAAGAAATCGCTGATCTGACTGTTCGAGATTTTAAGCTTTCGCTTAAATTAAGTCGATTAATCAGCGTTCGCTTTTTTAAGCGTTCGATGATATAATATAGACCCGTGTAATATGCCATATGTCAACTTCCATCAGATAATTCATTATAAAACATTCAGACAGTTACAACTGGAAGTTAAGCTATTATTTGCTCTGAAGACTGCTATTCTACCATTTAAAATTTCAGTGCAATATAGTGCTGACTTTGGCCCCACAACTATAGCTGCATGAAAGCATGACTATGGTATGTTACAGGTAAACACATATCTATAAACTTCTGTCGAAATATGTAAGATTTTTACTACAAATGTAATGAGAACATTCCTCTTTTATGTTCTAGCCATTAGGTTCTCATAGCCTATTGTGCAGAGGTCAAGTATTGTCCAGGTGAAACCTAAATTTAATGCCAGATTGTGACAACAAAAGCTCCTTGAAACATTGGTTCTGCTGAACATTTGTACAAAAAAAGTCCAGTAATTCTAATACAGCACTTGAAAAGAAAACAGACAAAAGATTGAGATTTTACCACAAAAGGATTTCATTGCATCATAATCCTGATTTGCCAGAGTAATGCCTTTGTCTGTACACAGATCATATATATCGCCCTGCATGTAGTAACATAAATATGGTCATATCTGGTGAAATAAAAATTGATTTTTACATCTGCTGTAATGTGGATTTAGTGCACATATATTCTGGACATTAGTTTCACCTGATCTTTATAGCAGAGTTCAAACAGCCACCGGGATGAATCTGGCCACAATGGCAGACCATTTAAACAAAAGCCTTCTAAAATATTAATTTTGTCCCTGTATAAAAGATGCCCTATGTCAGTTTTCCAAAGACATTTCACACTAAACTCCTTAGACAACTGAAGTAATATACTTGGATGTATATTGACAAAGAATCTAATAAGTGTTTTTGTTTCACAGACACACACATCAAGACTCCAACAGGCCGTTCAGTTTTTATATGATATTATCAGCATTCTTTTCTTTACATAGTTTATTTGCTGGTTGCTATACACATCATGTATTAATTCATGGAAACATAATGAAGAATGCCATTATATTCCAAAGGTTTTCACTGTATGTTAATCCTAAATTTGTAAGCAGTATGCTGACTTTGTCAGTACATGCAGTTTAGGCCTCCTTCTATATGCATTATCAGAAGTGCGCCTCTCACTGAGAACCGTCTATGATTATTTTTTTTCCTTTGCAGTGTAATGACAACACATTAAAGACAAATTTGGGATATAGGCTATATCCTGCCACATTGAGCTAATTTTGCATAGTCGCATCTACTGGTAAATGTGTATACTGTATCTTTTACAGTGTGGCAAATTCTAATGATTATATAGGTCTATTATTAATGCAAAGTTATAATTTTGAAACAGGTTAACACTTTTCAGCACAGAATTTTGAACAGATATTCATTTATAAGCTGCAGTTATGTTGTGTAATTATCAACAGGCTATTTATAGGTTCATAGGTTGGTACTAGGCTATCGGCCCTACTGCCTACACAAGCCTAGCCATAACAATTCCCTGGCTATTTCGTCCCACAATATTTACTTCCTTGGATCCCTGTCTAGCAGGGCAACTGATGGGATCCCCAGGGTGAATTTCCTATCTCCCATCCAATCGTCAAGGTTCCTTTTGAAGAGGGACAAAGAGGTGCTCTGCTTGACGTGTATGGGCTTATCTATTTGAACACTACTGTCTGGTCACCACTGCAGTCCAGCCTCCATTTAATCTTATGTCCATGATTTTATCTTGAAAGAAGACAGGATGAAACACCACAATGCACTATCCTCATAGGTGCCAGAAGCTGTTAAAGACTGGGGGGGAGGGGGGGAGGGTGAAAGGGGCACTTAGTGAACTAAAAAGGATAATTTTTATAACTATTTGCTACCACAACATAGGTTCACTTGGAGGACATTTTAAGCTTGGCCAATTCCCTTTTGGTGCTTGAATTAACATTTTCTGATTGGTCTTAGCTATCCCCATGGCTGATAATTGTATAATAGCCCTAGTGAGAACAACTGTGATCATACCATAAATAATTTGAGGGGTCCATGTAAGGGGTGCAGCATTTAGGAACTGCCTCTATCCATTAGTGACACGATGGGAAATCCTGGAGTACATTTTCTATTATCCATCCTTAGATCCAAGTTGCATTTGAATATGGATGGATGAACTTTGCTTTATTTTTATGGATAGTCTGTTCCGGAACAGTGGTAGCCTCTGTGATATATATCTATCTCTCCACAACATTCAGTTTCGATACCTGGACTGAGTATTTCTGATGCCATTTGACTTGCTGATGTTCAGTAGGTCCATCTGTATTATGTCGGAGGATGCTTTGTATGTCAGACATGTCAACTCTAAGCACTCTGTAGGATGCTGAGTATAGTAATAAATCTTTGAGGTGGTCCATGCAAGACCTATTGTTTAGGACTTGTATCCTTTTAGTAAGGTATCTCTGAAGGTATTCTAATTGTTGCATGGGGCTGGACAGATACATGTCAAAGTGGGCATTATACAAAATGATTGACATAATGAGAGCTTTGTAAAGGGGGACAACAACATCTCTAGATCTAGTCACAATCAATTTTTCTATAAGCTGTGCAATACAGAAAGGTTTTCTTATGACTCTGGGCACATGTTGGTCAAAAGTTAGGTCACTGTACACACAAGTTCCCAAATGCCAAACAATTGGATCAGTTCTCAGAGGGCATTGTCATGATTTTGACATCAGTTATTATTTGGGACAAACCTTCCTGCATGATGGTTAAGTCATTTTGGGATTCAATAACTTCTCCTAGCTTGCAATCATCTCAGATTTAGCTGGCCAAAGCTCTTTGGTTTTTCCTTTTACTTTTGAGATGTATATGCCAAACATAAAAAGTCTCAGCACCGAACTATGGGGGACTCCATTGGTGACTGGTCTCTTCACCTGTTTTGATCTCCTGCATCCTGTGAGCCAAGTTGACAATGCAGCTGGTGATGTAAGTGTTTGCTCCTACATTATTCATCTTTTGTACTACACCTGAGTAGGGGATTGTGTCAAAAGGCTTGGCCAGGTCAAGGTAATGTGGTCTGAACTGTTTTACCTTCATCCATAGCTTTGATAACAAGAGTAAAGCTTAAAATTTGCCCATGATTTTGAGCCTTTCACACTTTCCTCTGGGCTGTTTTCAAACACATTTTTAGAGACATGCATACATGTATGCATTCCTTGATTCACCTTCCTGATTGTATTAAATTATATTCCTCATATAATACAACACACTTGTTAGACTTAAGTCAGAGCAGATTTTAAATTTATTGTTTAAACATTTTCCCAGTAGGCAATGAAACAAGAATGCATTAACCAACAATGACAAAACTGCCCTATTCAGAACATTTCCATCATAAAGGTCTACTTCCACACACAATTGCATTTTAAATGTATTGTTTGAACATTTTTCCAGTAGGCAATGAAGCAAAATGCATGCACCAGTAATGACAAAACTGCCCTATTCAGAACATTTCCATGATAACAGTCTACTTCCACACACAATTGCATTTAAAATGTATTGTTTGAATATTTTTCCAGTAGAGAATGAAGCAAAATGCATGCACCAATAATGACAAAACTGCCCTATTCAGAACATTTCCATAATAACAGTCTACTTCTATTAAAATATATAAATACAGAATCACAGTAGTGTAAGCCTTAGGTATGTTGCACAGCTTCTTGAACTTATTTTCAATTGGGGGGGGGGGGGCAAACAGCCAAAAACCAGGGACACATTTTAAACACTGCTTGCATAAAATGTTGTGCCACCACCATGCATTTTACTGCCAAGTCTTAAACCCAGAAGCCTGTACACTACAGTCAGAGCACCATACCTCTAAGCTAAACCAACAGTCTCTTGAAAGACAAGAAGACAAACTTAAATGGCTATCATATCATTTAGTGAATTCAGTTCTCACTTCTCACCATAGCTCTCAACCTCTTAGCACAAAAATACAGAACAAAGCCAATAATGGGGGAATACAGCCCCAAAATAGGGACACAATTCAAATACTAATTTTATAACCTTAGAAAATTGCCAGAATAAAAGGTTTTGTTTTACTACTGAGGCATAAATTCACAAGTGATGGTGGCTAGGCACTTTAGACTCATTTTACCTGTACCTAAGGTACAGGGTTTGAGCCTGAGTACTTCTAGCCACCAGATGTATTCTGTTGGGGGCATTTACACACACACACACACACCCTACCTACCTTACTCACACACACATACCCCCCTACCTAACTTACTCACTCTGTAAATAGTACATCTCCCAACCAGACTATGTCCTCCGATTTTAACCCAGGCAGCTTCTGAAATTAAATCTGCAGCAGCTAAATCCATTCCTGCTCACATTCAAAGCCAGCAGCAGCTAAATCTGTTCCCGCTCACATTCAAAACCAGCCGGAAACCTGGAAATACGTGCACTGAGCTGATGTCCTTGTGCACGTGATGATGTCAGCTGCTAAAGCATGAATAATTCAAAAATAAAGAACTGGACAGTTGGGAGGGTTGGGATGTGATCTGCAAATGTGGGGGGGGGCTCCCCCTCCCCCTCGCTCTATGGTTCCGGCTCACATGACTATCCTCTTCCAACATTCTGCATTATCCAGCAATCCTGCCAGCAATTTTTCATTCTGATTCTGTCAGTTGGTCAGTCAAGCATGTCTTAGAATTGTGTTACCATTTAAAATGCAACTTCTCCAGGCTGCCTGCCTTATACCCATAAAAATGAATTATTCTGCCTCTACATCACTCTTGGCCCTCTCCTGTTAATCAATGCGCTCCCATTGTTTATTTTTCTTGTTAGTGATAATCTTCTCACTTTCAAATGCTGGTGTAACATACTTACTCAGAATTGGTGTCTGGATCCTTCAGCAGTTGTCCTACTTATCTGTGTAAGTCTGCCTCCATAAAGCTCCATGTACTTTCTTCATTCATCCTCTGGATTTTCTTCAAGCCTTCTAGCAGTCTCTTTTCCTCAGGCAGACTGTAAGTGTTGAAGTGTGAATGGGGAAGTAAGAGGTAATTGGGAACACATCATCTGGGAGTGCAGTGAGTTGGCAAACCTTAAGGATTCCCTGCGGGATGCACTGTCAGAGATGATGGGTGGGCACATTGGTCTGATGAGGGAGATGATTTTTCTGATCTATGATACAGAATTGGAATTGCCTAGACATGGTAAGGCCTTGCTGTGTCTAATAATGGTGGCTGCTAAAAAAGCAATTACTAGAAAATGGAAATTAAAATCTAAACCAATTATACTGGAAGTAGTAAATATAGTAGCAGAGATAAAACAACTGGAAATGAGATGTTTAGAAAAGTGTAGGAGCAACTATACAGGAAAAATGGAAACTGTAGAAACAATACATACACGCAAGGAATGAGATCTAAAAGGCAGCAGGACTTAAATGAGATATGCAATGTTTGAGTGATAATGACTGGGTAGATTATAAGTGATGTATAATGTTTGCAACTGGAAGTATGTCCTTATGGTTTGTGATGTAAAATGCTTGCAACTAGGATTGTGTTGGTGTGGTTTGTTTTCATTTATATGAATGTATGATTGCCAATGTAGTAAGTTATGGTTTAATAAAGATATTTCTTGTTTAAAAAAAGGCAGGAATTGAATAATTTATGCAATATTGCTTAGGTTATATGATGTACAGTATAGCAATATATATGAAGTATAACATTTATGTTATTATAGTTTGATTACTTTTATATAAATGCAAATTTGCCTGTGTCACAAGAGATAATTCAATAAAGGTGTTTGTAAAAAAAAAAGGCTTCTGGCAGTCTTTACTATAACATTATCCACAAATGGGAATGCATCCCCAGAATGCAAGCTGATGCTTTCTGCCCTTCTCATTGCCAGTTATTTTGTTACAAGGTCTTGCACATTTCATTTTTCAGCATATCTCCCTTGTATTCTTTGTAGTATGGATGTTTCTCTTCTTTCACCAGGCTGCCTCTATTCCCTTTATGGCCTTGTGTCTCTGTGTGTATTTTTAGTGAATGATGCCACAGTTTAGTACAAAATACAACATAGTGGCAAATATAAAGTATATTATGTTGTGGTCAGTTAAGGTGTCTGGGGAAACTGCCTGCGTGGGGTTACAATGTGGGGTTGTTAGTTAGGACCCAGTCAGGGATGGATTCCCTTGTAGACTTTTTAATCACATCTACTTGGAATTTGGACTAGCTGCTGGTAGCCATGGAAATGTATTAGATTACTTGGTGGTTCTGATATGCAAGTGAACCAATCTAGGTTGAAATCCCCCAGAATAAGGGTTTCTTGTGAGTATGTGGAAGAACATCAGGATAAGAAGTCTTCAAGGCTAGCAGGTGTATTACCAGGTGGAATACAGACCACAATTGTGGTGATGACCTTTTCAGGGTGAAGTTGAAATTGTGAAATAAGTATGTCCCAATTATTGCGGGAGGGGTAGGAGTTTGGTAATTGATGTACAGTTAAGTTGGACTTGTACAGTAAGGCAGTTCCACCCCCTTTACGAAGTGGTCTGTCTTGTCTAATGATATTGTAGCCAGTAAGGAGAACTTCTGAGTTAGCTATGTTCTTATTTAGCCAGGTTTCTGTTAAAGCAACTATGTCTGGGGAGTAGTGTGCTATTGTGGCCTGGAGTTCAGGTATTTTATTTTTGATACTTCTAATATTAATATTTAGCATTAAAAGATGGTTGGTTCTGCTGCTGTTGTTGATTTGCCCAGGGATGAAGATGGTGGGGGTGTTATGTTCTGACATTTCTATTGGAGCAGTTTGTGTTGGACAGGATGGATTTGGGCCTGGGTTGGGGTGGATATCCCCACTTATGGTGAGGCTGGTGTTAAAATGGTGATACAGATGTTGGAGTTTGGTGACAAGTGTGAGAAAGTATCTTATTTTTTTGGAGTAGGAATGAAAGCATATGTGTTTAGTTCTGAATTGGTCCGTTATGTAGTTCTTGAACAATTGGGGGCAGATATTATTATAAAGTGTGGTGTCTGTATATGAGAGTGCATAATGCAGTGCTGTGCTCCTAAGTTTAGGGATATTGGTAGAGTGATAACTTGTGGTGTTATAAAGAATTATGAGAAGACAGACTAGACTTAGTTGTGTGATAGTCATGGTTATAAAGTTTAAGTTGGTACTAGGTGGGGGTCTGAATAGGAATTATAGGGTTGCACTATATGTGGATAGGTAAGAAGTGTGGGTGATGTAAAAGATGCCTAGTGGGAATGAGAGTAATTGGGAGTATTTTGTGTGGAACAAGTTGGTGTGGTATAATGTGATCTGACTTGAGGAGCTGTGATTGGTGGAGGTGACATGAGGGTGAGCTGTGGGTGTGGCTGTAATTACTATAAATTAGAGGTAGTGGGGGTTGGAGGAAATAGGGGGCAGGGCAGGAGAGCGGAGAGAGCCCGAGCATTAGCGAGGGCGAATGGAGCGGGGCAGAGCCCATCAAGACAAGAGTAAAAAGTAAGTATTACTTTAAAAATCTGAACACTTTAAACAAATTCTTGAGGTCTAATGGCTTACCAGCAAGCAGAATGCAATTGCTGAAGAGCACTTGTGGTGGGAGACTAGAAATTTAAAGATGGCTCCATGCTCAGCAAGATTCAAATATAGACTTAGTATTAGGAGAGGGAGATAGCACAAAGTGTGTAAACCAGGTGGAATGCAAAGAACCCAGAGAGGCAATCAGTGGAAAACTATCAGTGAAGTTATGGCAAGAAGTGTCACTGTTAGAAAAGTATAGAAGAGGGAACAGATAAACAGAAATACTCAGAAAGATAAACGCAATAAAAACAATGTACAGTAAAATAACAGATTGGGATCTATTGTGCACCTTTGCAAATAATAAATTAAAAATATCAGCACACACAGAAAAACTTAAAGTAAAAAGTAAACAATTTATTGAGGACTCAAAAAAGTTTTATTGAGAATTTGGAAACCAAGCAAAAGGATTTGAAACACCACCAAAAACAGAAGAACAGATACATTTTTGAGAAATATCTATGAAGATTCTGTGGAACATGACAAAGATGCTGAATGGACAGAAGAAGTGAAAGAAAGAATAAGAAGTTCAAATGTACAGGATATGAAATGAGATGAAGTAACAGTCAGAGAGATTGAAACAAAGGTAAGAAAATATCCTAATTGGAAACCCCCAGGCCCAGATGCAGTACCTAACTTCTGGCTAAAAGTATTAACATCTTTACATGAAAATTTAGTCATAAGAAATAACATTTTATATGTGTACCCCAAACACTCACAAACCTAGTTAACAACAGGACAAGCAATACTCCTACTTAACAATGAATCTGCAAGCTATTCTAAAAACTATAGACCAATAACTTCCCTTCTGATGACATATAAACTATAAACTGGAACTGATGCCAACAGAGGTTATAGTTATTTAGAAGAGAATTCAATCATGGCAATAGAACAAAAAGGTAACAAAAGAAAGGCATATGACACAAAGGATCATTTTGTTAAATACAGTCATACTGAAAAACTGTAAAAAGGGGAAGAATCTGAGTATGGCATTGGTAGATTGCAAAAAAAAGCATTTGACATTATTCAACATTCCTGGATAAAAAAGGGCTTAAAAATGTATAAGATTATGCCCTACACTGTTCAGACATATTACAGTGACTATGAAACAGTGGCAACACTGTGCAGTTAAGCCATGATAAAGGACAAATTATTGTTCCAGGGATAAAATTCCACAGGGGGGATATTTGTCACTGCTGCTCTTTAGTCTTGCCCTTAACTCATTAAGTTGTCTACTTAGAGTACATCATGGCTACAATTTGGCTCCCAGAAAACAACAAAGTGTCATGGCTTCTCATCTTCTTTTTGTGGACGATTCAAAACTGTATAGTTCATTGGATAAGGAAATGAAAGCACAACTGCAAGTGGTCAAAACTTTTTCATATGATGCAAGAATGTAATTTGGTCTTGATAAATGTGATAAAGCAACCTTTAAAGTAGGAAAGCTGCAGCACTAAGAAAACATCAACCTGGGAAAATAATGTGATATAAAAGAACTTGAGCAAGAGGGAGTGTATAAACATTTGGAAATTATGAAGAATTAACAATAAGACAGCAACAGGACAGGAGCAAATGTGAATGAAATTTAGTAAGGAATATTTTAGAAGACTAAAATAAATACTGAAAACAGCACTGACATCTAGGAACAAACTCCAAGCTATAAACCAATTTGATCTTCCTGTCCTAACTTACAATTTTTGAGTGAGTGACTGGCCCCAAAAGGTATAGGATTGGTTGGACAGGAAAACTTAAAGTTAATGCTTATCAAATAATTTATAAAAAAACAGTGTACACTGAGACTATATTTTTCCCATTCTGAAGTAGGTATGGACCTCCTCGAAATTGATCACATGTATAGATCTGTAGTTGTAGGATTGCATATATCTCTGCTGACCTTAGAAGACCCAAATGTAGTGAATGTTTTAAAACATGAGGAGAATAAGTCTAAGATGACTTACCTGCTTAGTTTTGCAGAAGCATAGCAGTGTCAAGTGAGAATGGAAAGCAAACCAGGGCGAGATAAAAATCAGGCAGCAACTGCATGTGCCAGAAAACAAAAGAAAGAATATAAGGTGAACGACCAAATGAGAAGGCAAGAGATGTGGAAAATGCATAAATATATTTGCAAGTATATAAAACTCTTGGAACAATCTCATGTTGACGAGGATCAAAATGCAGGAATGGTTAAAGAGAGGTGAATTTAAACCAAAAGATAAAAGGTTAATATTGGTGACCCAAGATAGTGGACTACATACACATTGGTTGTCAAAGTCCATTGAACATGTGGGAGAAACAGATAAATGTAGGTTTTGTAAAACAGAAATGGAAACAGTCACACATCTCATTGCTGGTTGTTATATATTAATGGCAGAAGGACTGTATATGGAAAGGCATAATAATATGGCAAGACTGTTGCACTGGGTATTGGCAAATATTGTAACATTAAAGTAGCTGAAAAACATTGGAAACATGAGACACAAAGCATTACAGAAAATGGTGACGTTTATATCACATGGGATCACCCATTACCAACAGTTCAAAAAATAGATGTGAGAAAACCAGATATAGTAGTCCATGAAAAGAAGACAAAAGTAGCATTGAACATTAAAATTGCTACACCCAGTGACTACAGTGTCTTAGGTACATGGAGACACAAAGTCATAAAATACCAGGATTTTCAGGCAGAAAATAGGGCAATGTGGAAGAAGGATAGATGGCCAGTTCCAACAGTAGTAGGAGCAATGGGTCTTAGAAAAAAGAATTTACAATTGTATTTAGAAATGTTACTGACACATGTAACTCCATATAAATTGCAGAAGTCATTACTAGGTATATTGCAGGTGCTGCAAAGAGAACTTATGGCTAACATCAAAGATTAAAGCAATACTAATTTCATGAACTTTAATCATACTTTGACTTAGGAATTGGGTCCATTCCCATCAAGGTATTAGAAACCAAAAAGACTTGGAGAAATTAAAAAGAAAGTTATTCTTCATTGTGTTACTATTTCAAACAGACAGACCTATGCACTGCTAACTGCCTTAGTTACTCCATTCCTGGCACATCATTACTTATCAGTCAGATCTGGAGAGCCTACTGCAGAAATACACAGATGGCCTCTTTCATTATAGGTTAATAGGTTGGTACTAGGCTATCGGCCCTAGGGCCTATACAAGCCTAGCCATAACAATTCCCTGGATATTTCTTCCCACAATATTTACTTCTCTGGACCCCTGTCTAGCAGGGCGACTGACATGATCCCCGGGGTGAATTTCATATTTCCCATCCAGTCATCAAGGTTCCTTTTAAAGAGGGCCAATGAGGCGCTCTGCTTGACATGTATGGGCAGTCTATTCCAGAGTATGGGGAGTCTCTGGGTTAGGAACCTATCCCTTCAGCATGTTTTGTTCATTGTGATGACAAGGTTTAGATCCCTGTAGCGTGTGGCTCTGAGAGATTGGGATTTCTTTAAGTGGAGCATGTCCAACAGCTCAGGGTTTGACATGGCCTTATATGTTAAGCAGAGATTGCCTCTGAGTAGATGATATGCCACAGAGTATAACTGGAGTTTTTTAGATGGTCAGCATATGGCATCTGCTTTAGGCCTGTGATTCTTTTAGTGAGGTATTTCTGTGGCCTTTTCAGCTGTTGCAGATGTCTTGTGAGGTACATACCAAACGGGGCATTATACTCTATAATGGGTCTAATGAGGGATGAGTACAGTGGGACAATGACCTCCTTTTTTCTGAATGAAAAGCCCTTAGTGATGAGTTGTGCCACATAAAAGGATTTCCTGACTGTTTTGGTGATGTGGCTATCGAAAGTGAGACCACTGTCCACCTGTGTCCCTAAGTCTGTCATCACACTTTTGATGTTTAGTGTACTGCCACCTATGTGGTAATTCATGGGTACATGTTTTTTTTCCAAAGGGGATAACTATACATTTCTTGGCATTAAGCTTGAGCCCATGGCTATGGCACCAGGCATCTGTTTCTGTAAGGCCCTTTTGTAGAATATCCACATAATTTGGAGATTCAATAATGGCTCCCAGTGTGCAGTCATCTGTGAACTTTGTTAGCCAGAGTCCCTTAGTGTTGGCCTGTACATTAGAGAAGTAGATGTCAAACAAGAGTGGTCCCAGGACTGAATCTTGAGGTACTCTACTTAACACTTGTCTGGAGCTGGATTTGGAGTCGGCTACTTTTACAGTCTGGGTTCTGTCAGTAAGCCAGTTGGCAACCCATCGAGTGACGTAGGGATTTATGCCCAGCTTAGTAAGTTTATCTATGATTCCAGAGTGGGGGATGGTGTCGAAGGCCTTGGCGAGGTCCAGATATGCTGCATGGACTGCCTTACCCTCGTCCACAGCTCTGGAGACTGATTTGAAGAAGTCAATCAGATTTAGGAGACAAGATCGGCCCTTCACAAACCCAAACTGGGTAGAATCCAGTGTTTGAATGTTGCCAATGTCTTTGTTTATAAGTTCCATGATAATGCATTCCATGCCTTTGCAGATCAGGCTTGTCAGACTGATGGGACGGTAGTTCCCGGGATCCAAGGTGGATACCCCTTTGTGGAGTGGGATAACTGTAGCTGTGCGCCACTCAGTGGGCACGAAGCCTGAGGTGAGGCTATGATTAAACATGACACTTAGGCAAGGTGCCAGTTCATTTTGTAGTTCATGTAGTACACAGCCTGGGATGTCATCTGTTCCCATGGATGCTGTATTCTTAGCTTTGGAGAGTGCGGTTTCTACCTGTGTGGCCGTGATTACCGGAATTTGGCAATCTTTTGGTATTGAGATGGGCCCTTTAGAGGGTGAGAGGGGAGTGAAGTTGGCACTAAATCGATCTGCCAGGATATTGGCAATATCCTTGGGATCAGTATATTTAATGCCATTCTGTTGTAGCTCAGAGCAGATCTGAGCATTGCCATTTAGATTCTTGACATAACTATAGAATGCCTTGTGGTTGTCTTTGGAATCTTTGGCAATTTTATTTTCATAACTAGCTTTTGAGGATTTTATGAGGGATCTCAGCTTCTTGCTGAGGCTGGTGAGGAAGTTTTTTGCATCCTGGGATTTTCCTCTTTTTTGCAGCAGTTTCTTCCTTCTGTTGTATAGTTTGTTTATAGCAGGGACCAGCAGATTGGCTTACTTTTTTTGGAGGAGAGCATCTTGGTTCTATTTGGCATGGCACAACTCATACACGAGTGGATGTGCTCGCACAGTGCCTTAGTGTAGAATTCAGTAGTCGAACTTTCAGTTCCTGTCTGCATGGGTGTCATGAAGTTTGTCACTTCTGACTTCAGTAGCATGAAGTTGACTTTGGATAAATTTTTTTATGGAGGTTTCCTTACTGGGGGGGTGGGGATGGGATGTGGATGTCAAGGGTGATTTGCTTATGGACAGACCTGACCAATAAGGGGGTTACCACTGGTGTGGAGCATCTATCTCCCATGTTGGTAATGACCAGGTCTAGGATATTGGAGCCCCTGGTGGGACAATGGATTAGTTGATCCAGGTCATTGGAATTTATGAATTCCAAGAAACATTGGGAAAAGGAGTCGGTACCCGAGTAGTTTTCCCAGTTAATGGCAGGGTAGTTGAAATCACCCAGTATTAGGGTGTTTTTTTGTATCTTAATATTTTCCAGTATGTTTAGAAAGGTGTAGTGAGAATCCTGGGGCATGGTGTCAGATCTGTAGCAAGCTACAATTTGGATTGCAGTCTTACCTAGTGTTAGTTGCACCTGGAGAATTTCAGATGCATTGTATTGGGCAACTAGCCTGGAGGTGTGAATATCCTTGGTGAATATGGACACTCCTCCACCTTTAATGTTTCAGTCTTGGTTTTGTGGCCGAAAAGTGTGGTAAGAGTTGTAGCCTGGTATTGCAGGGGTGCTCTCTGTAGCCTTGAACCAGGACTTAATTACTGCACAGATATTGATGTTCTCCATTTTTAGGAGTGCCTTGAGAGAGTGCATTTTGAGGTTTAGACTTCTAGCATTGAGTGGCATTACCTTCAGATTTTGCATGCTTGTATCTGCTATGGTGGTGGTTTTATCTTTTGAACCTTGCCTAGAAAAGGCACTATAGGGGTGTCAAGAGCTGTAGCCAGTAACCTGAATCCCAGGGGTGACAGGTACAGACCATCTCTGGCAAAGCATCGTGGTTTGTCGATCATGTCTTCCCAGGCAGACAGATACCGGATCCCTTTTGAATGACACCAGAAGCTTGGGCAATTGTTGAAGTCAATCATTTTGTCCTTATACTGTGGTATGATTCTGGGCGAAGGCAGGATGCGACTCAGGGCTAGGGTCATACCTGCCTGGGCCACATGATCCAAGAGCTCTTCCATGTCTCTTTCCAAGTAGTCCAGGGAGGTACATCTCAAGTCATTCACTCCAGCATGGACAATGACAAAGTCGTATTTGTACTTGTTGTGGAGTGACTTGAGTGCATGCATTATGTGGTGGGTCCTGGCACCCGACAGGCAGCTGACTGTAATTTTCTGCTTGTTCAGCCTGGTGAGTGAGACATCAGTGTGCCTGACTATAGAATCACGTATGACTAAAGTGTTGGGTACATTGTCTTGCCTTAGGGGCTGTTGTTTGGTGGCACACTGGTGTTGTGAGCTATGTGTCACTTTGTTTGTGACTGGTGTTTGTTTGCATTTCAGCTTCAGAGATCCTTGTTGCTTGGGCAGGTTAATGTTAAGGGCCTCCACATATGTGAGTTTAGTGTTGTTATGTGTGGGTGTTGATGGTGTGGGTTTTGAAGGGCTATGAGTTGCTTGAGGTGTAGTGCAGGTGTTAACCTTCTCCTCTTGACTGTCTAGCACAATCTTGGCCAGAGAGAGCTTTGCTTCCAGTTTGCCTATGTAAGTGCATCTTTCGCAGATTGTAGTGTTGGGTGGTAGGAGGAGAGGATTGTCTGTGTACATGAGGCAGTTGCCGCATTTCCCCAGTATGCCCAGATTCACCAGGTGGATAGGAGAAATCACTGGAAGCTGACCCTTGGACATACCTGTTTATGGGCTTTTTTGTAAAGTTTAAGAGCTGTTTTCCCTTACCTTTGCAAGGTACTTTGCAATTATAGGCTGTTTAGTACCTACGATTAATTTCTCCTTATTGATAAGGAGAGTTGAGTGCTTGTATCAGTTTCAGGCTTCCAAGTGCTTTCCAGCAGGTTCTAGCGCAAGTGCTAGTCACAGGGGTTCAGATTTTAGTGCTACTACTGTGTAACCAGCTAGTTCTAAGGAAAAATTTGAAGAGCAGACTTTCTGGCACCTGGAATAGTTTAACTGTAGCCTTGCAGTGCTGCACAATGCGAAAAATGTGCAAACACGTGCGTTTTTAAGCCAGAAAGTTGAAAGGGATAGAAATCAGCCCAAAAAGGCAAATAACATTACAATTTCAGAGCTGGAAACCACTCCTCTAGAGTTAGATAGGCAGTACAATGCTCACCACTCCCATTGGTAAGCAGTAGGACTTCCCTCAACCACAGCAAGGTCTGGATAGCTCTGAACACAGAAAATAAAGTCCTGAGACAAGCAAAGCCTGGGATATGGACTGGCTAGGAAAGGTGAGAAACGAGCAAACACGATTTTATTTTTTTTTGTTAAAACAGGCTAAATAATGCAATAATACAGTAAATAAACACAGAAAAGGTTAACACACTTGAGTGTATAGTCCTAAACAGTAAATGCAATTAGCTTAATGGCTATTGTTATCACTGTCAGCAGTACGTCCTACAACAAGTTAGGAAACAAATGCTGACAACAATTTGTCCTCAGTTTCTTGATATCTCCTTATCTTCTGAAGACAATGAAAATGGCCCAGGGGAGCTTAGTATCATGTAATGTCCAGTATGTAGTGTCCAGTATGAGGGAAAAAAGATCAAAAGAATGTCACTTGGATGTAGGAGTGAAACTCAGCACAAGAAAAAAAAGCATATTTATCTATCTGTGTATTATTTTTTAATTAGTTTCATTTCTGGGACTTCATATTTCCTCCATCTCACAGCTCCATGGTGCAGAAAGATGATTTGCATTAACTTAAGCTATTACTTTTGCAACGTATTAAGTGAAAATGTATTCGACTGTTATGTTGCATAATTTTCCCACTAAGTTTTAAAAGGCTCATGCATATGTAATAATCAATAATTCCAGCATGGCTGCAAACAGCAATTTTCAACATACTGAAAAGTCCTACAGGTTCTGAAAAAATTATTGCAACCAGTGATAAGGCAATTCTGTTTTGCTTATTTTTGCTTATTTCTGTATCAAAGTCTGGATTATTGAAATATCTTAGTGAAAACAGATATTCCATCTTGCAGGGGCACTGTGACTGATTTGCTGCACTTTAAATACATTACTTTTTAATACTTAATTGCAACAAAAATGTTATATCTTTTACCCATGGGATTCTACCATTGGTAAGGTCCATTATTTTATAACTCTCTCAAGGTACATAAATTACAGGTCAAAAATATGCCATTTTCTACATCACTGAAGATATTGTATTTCCTACCACCAGCAAGACAATATGAATTTCCATCAGACAGATGAATAGTGTCATGCTGTCTGTGGGGATTGCTTTGCTGCTGCTTAATGTTATTAAGCAAATTTGTACAGCTGACCTCCTTCTGTGTAATAAATTATGCAGCTTTCTAAGCTTCTCTGCCATTGCCTTGGCATATAGACAACAGCAGCATATTAATTATATCCTTTCTTAAACTGTGAACATTGCGGCAAAAAGCTCAGTGCTACCTCAGCCATACAAGTTTTACAAATTGAAGAGATATTATTAGGTTTGTAAATAGTGCACATCAAATTCACCATGTAGCCAGAAACTGTCATATCAAAACTGCTTCATGTTCCCCATTCCTACTCTTTATTATAATTGATGATGGCTGAGTCAGCTATTATACTGTATAACAGATAGTGATATATTTGGAGCATATACTTCACTCCAGCAATAGACAGTAATATATGTTTCAGTTCATTTTTTATCATCACTATAATAATTCCACCAGATACATAACACCATCAGGTATACACATACATACATGTTCATACTTTCATGCAGGCAAACACAGACACAAAAACACACACACACAAATGCATATACGCACACGCCCTCACACATACGCAGGTGTACACACACACACACACACACACACACACACACACACACACCTGCATTATCAATGGCCAAAAGAAATAAGTCATGCTTTCAGTGAAAAAAGTACTTCCTTAGAAATATGCAATATTTCATAACCTGTAATTCACAATTGTTATCCTTAACTGGCAACACTTGGATAAAGCAGCACAAAAAATGTGCAGACAATTAAAAAATGTTATATATCTTAAAGAACTTCAGCTTTGTTCAGAAATACGTCTTTGTGCTAAACAATGTACTAATGAACTTAGCTCACAGACAGACCACTCCACATGTCAGTTTGAAATGTAATGCAGTCTGATGTGCTGTTTCAGTTAAAGAAGGAGTAACCTAAGCCATGTATAGGCCAGAGTGACATTAATTCAGAACTTTCCCTCATTTCATTGGTACATCTTCAAAATCTCTACACATAAGTTAACAAACACAGACTTTAATACTTTATCAGTTTGTTTTATTTAATGTCAATTTGTATTCAAACAAATTATTCAAAATGTTGTTATTATTCAGCAAAGTGTGAATCCTGCAGATGTTTGACTTTTGTGAGACAATAACATTCTTAAGTCTTGTATATATCTTTGAAAAATATACTAATTAAGCATTCAATGCTTAGACCTCCTATTTGAAATTAGCATGTCAAGATGTTCCTTTCATGAGACAGTGAACAAATTCAGTTCTCAAGCACCACTTTGCTTTATACTGTAAGGATATGATGGAATAAATTCCTGCAGGTATACAGCCCACTACCAACTTCCTTTCCTGGTATATCACTTGCCGGATTGCACCTTAGGTCTTCTTAGTATTCTCTATACAATTAACACCAAGACTACTTTGAGTGATCCATTGTCAAATTCTTAAAATCATTGTTATTTTATTGGTAGAGCTACAAACAGGGCCTTACATCTACTGTTCTCTGCAGATTCTTTACATTTTGTCTTCCTTGTGCACAAGAACTCTGCTGATTACAGAAAGAGCCACAGGTACTGTGTCCATATGCAGTGGAAGGAACACACTAACTAGAAATTGCAACTGTAGCTTTGGGAATATCACTTCTGGCTATTAAAAAACGCAAGTCAGTTATATTTATTTTTTTATTTTTTTTTTTTAGCATTCATTGACTGGGAAAATCCAACTGCACCAACATGTAGCAACTTTTCATTGAAGACCTGGTGAGAAAAGCTCTAATATAATATAAAATACTTGGCCATAATGAAAAAATACAGTATAATACATAGGTGAAGTGCAATGCAATAAAATATTTAGTCCGCATGTTATATGTCTGCCAAGTGATGTCTAATATGAAAAATATACCTCTGAAGTGTACATATTTATGCAGAATGTCCATATTTTTGCCTCATATGTTTGGTCTGTTCCTCATAAAAACTGTGTTTTTTGACAAATTAGTGGGATGATCTAAGGATTAAAGCCACTAAATAATGATATGCATTTGAGTTTCAGACTTTATATCCTTCAGAAAATGCATGCTAACAGAAGTCCTGTTATTCTAGCAACTTTCTAAGTTTATAAGAGCAATATTTAAAATGTGTCCATATGTTTGGACCTCTGTCTCCCATTATGTCAGGGTTTGTCCAGATTTCTTATGCTAAGAGGTTGAGAGGTATGATGTAAAAGTATAATACAGGATGAAAAATGTGGATTGAAACAGAGATAAGGAATATAGCTGATTGGTGACCTTTGAGCTCAAAGTGGTGTTGAAAGGGAGTGTAGGTGGATTGTTAGTGATGAACATACAAGGACATTAAAATGGATGACTGCCAGCGACAGGAAGAGACTATAGAGACAAAACAAAAGTCTGACAGATGACTGATGGCATATTCTTAAAAGTGATGTATTAGAGCTGGGATGTCATTATATACTGTATTAGGATTTTGTACTAAATTAATATATAACGATTAGCCAATGTTTGATGCAGAGTAAGGAGCTTCCAGCAGGAGTAGCTGTAAATGAAGTTTTGGGTTTGATGTGTACCATACTTACTACTTTTATAACCTCATACATGGATTTTTTTTTTAATATCAAAGTGTCTTGAATTACAAAATAGCGAAAGTTATAATAGAGATATTGAGGTCATCCTGGAGTACATTGTGCATTATTTTCTTTAATCAGTTTTTGTTGTATGAGATGGTTGAATAATGCTACTGCAATGTAATGTATACCCTTGAGAATGTGATATACTCGACACATAACATACACACAGATATGTATATATATATATATATATATATATATATATATATATATATATATATATATATATATATATATGTAGGTCTACCTGAAAACGCCGACAGTGCACAATGTCAACGACGAGAACACAGACACCAGAAGTTCGACAATGGAGAAGACCGACAGTTGAGAATCCTGATGCTGAGAACACCGACATGTTAAGGTAAGTGTGCGATAGGGATGGACATTAGGGTCAGGGTGTGGGTAGGGTAAGTGTGTGATAGTGATGGATGTTAGGGTACGGTGTGGGTCAGGTAAGTAGTTTTTGGTGTGCTTGTGTTGTGTGTGTGTTTTTTGGTAAAGGTATTTGTTTTGTTGATTGTCGGGAATTTGGTTTATCGGGCATGTGAAGTTTCGTGTTTTTGAACTTTTTTGTTTTGTTGTTTTTTTTGTGTTAGTTATTTTGTTGTCGGTGTTTTGGCATGTCGGTGTTATCAGGTGGACCCATATATATATATATATATATATATATATATATATATATATATATATATATATATATATATATCTAGGGGTCTACTTCTATATCCTGAAAGGTCACATTAACAAAGAACAGACCACTGAGACTGGAAGACTGAATACTGAAAATCATGAAAGTGCAGAATTTTGAGAATACCAAATTTGTGAAGGTAGGTATTGTGTTCTGATGGATTGGTGCAGTATCCCTTTAAGTTATGGTGCATTTTAGATAATGTACTTAGTGGACGATAGGTGCACTATTGAAATTACTTTTTGTTTTTTAAAGTTGTTAAGCACAGATGTTATTGTTGAGTGTGGGAGTCATCTGTGTCTCAGTACGTTGTGTGAATGTTGTTTCTGGTGCCAGGATAAGTGAGGGCTGGTGGATGTGTTTGTGTTGGTAGGATGTAGGTTTGTAGGGAAGGGAGAGGTACCTGGGTTTGAAAGTGTTTGGATATGTGTTATAGAGATCGCGGTACAGTGGGGATCAGGAAATTTACCTTTTCTACCCAGTAGTGTGAGCTCGGAGTTAGTATATTAAATTTGCGGGGTGTGTGGGGGCCAAAGTCAGTGGTTGTTTACTTTGTATGTTTTGGTTTGTGTTTTGTGGTGTAGGGTGGTAGGTTTCTGTTTGGGTTGTTATTTTCAGTATTTTGGGAGTTGGTATTCCGTATGTTCTGTATATTGTTGTTTCATAATTTTGGTATCAGTTTTCTGGTCTTCAGTAATATGAGCTTTCAGGATACAGAAGTAGATCCATATATCTATATATATATATATATATATATATATATATATATATATATATATATATATATATATATATATATATATATATATATATATATATATATATATATATATATATATATAGGGGTATATATATATCCTGAAAGCTCACATTAACAAAGGACAGACCACTGAGACTGGAAGACTGAATACTGAAAATCCTGAAAGTGCAGAATTTTGAGAATACCAAATTTGTGAAGGTAGGTATTGTGTTCTGATGGATTGGTGCAGTATCCCTTTAAGTTATGGTGCATTTTAGATAATGTACTTAGTGGACGATAGGTGCACTATTGAAATTACTTTTTGTTTTTTAAAGTTGTTAAGCACAGATGTTATTGTTGAGTGTGGGAGTTATCTGTGTCTCAGTACGTTGTGTGAATGTTGTTTCTGGTGCCAGGATAAGTGAGGGGTGGTGGATGTGTTTGTGTTGGTAGGATGTAGGTTTGTAGGGAAGGGAGAGGTACCTGGGTTTGAAAGTGTTTGGATATGTGTTATAGAGATCACGGTACAGTGGGGATCAGGAAATTTACCTTTTCTACCCAGTAGTGTGAGCTCGGAGTTAGTATATTAAATTTGATGGGGTGTGGGGCCAAAGTCAGTGGTTGTTTACTTTGTATGTTTTGGTTTGTGTTTTGTGGTGTAGGGTGGTAGGTTTCTGTTTGGGTTGTTATTTTCAGTATTTTGGGGGTTGGTATTCCGTATGTTCTGTATATTGTTGTTTCATAATTTTGGTATCAGTTTTCTGGTCTTCAGTAATATGAGCTTTCAGGATACAGAAGTAGATCCATATATCTATATATATATATATATATATATATATATATATATATATATATATATATATATATATATATATATATATATATATATATATATATATATATATATATATATATATATATATATAAATATGGATCCCTATCAGTTTACGGAATTAACATGTGACTGAAAGTGCTAACTTTACCCCCCTCTCACCCCTAAAGGGCCCATATCTATACAGGAAGAATGCAGAGTCCCTGTAATCACAACTACGCAGGTAAAAGCTGCACTCTCTAAAGCCAAAAACACAGCATCCATGGGACCAGAAAACATCAAAGGCTGTATTTTACACAAACATCAGAACGAACTGGCTCCCTACTTAAGCGCCATGTTTTATAATAGCCTCACATCAGGCTCTGTGCCCACTGCGTGGCACACAGCAACAGTTATCCCACTCCACAAAGGGGGAGCCACCACTGATCCCGGAAACTATTGACCTATTAGCCTGACAAGCCTGGTCTGCAAGGCCATGGAATGTATCATCATGGAACTCATAAACAAAGACATCGGTAACCTCCAATCTCTGGATCCCACCCAGTTCGGGTTTGTGAAAGGAAAGATCATGCCTCCTGAACCTGATTAACTTCTTTGAGGCAGTCGCCAAAGCTGTAGATGAGGGTAAGGTGGTTCACACAGCCTATCTTGACCTCGCCAAGGCATTCAACACCATCCCCCATTCTGGAATTATAGCTAAACTCACTAAACTAGGTATAAATCCCTAATTCACAAGATGGGTTGCCAAATGGCTCACTGACAGAACCCACACTGTAAAAATTGCAGACTCCAAATCTGACCTCAAAGCAGTGACAAGTGGAGTAACACAGGTTTCCGTCCTGGGACCTCTCCTGTTTGGTATCTACTTCTCTGAAGTACAGGCTAACACAGAAGGCCTCTGGCTAACAAAGTTTGCAGATGACTGCAAACTAGGAGCCATAGTCAAGTCTCCAAATGATGTGGATGTCCTACAGAAGGGCCTTGCTGAGACAGATGCCTGGTGTCAGAGCCATGGCCTCAAGCTCAATGCCAAAACGTGCAGTGTCATCCCCTTTGGTAAAAGCTCTGTACTCATGAACTACCACATAGGCAGCAATCTACTTAACACCGAATGAGTGATCAGAGACCTTGAGACCCAGGTGGACAGTAGTCTCTCCTTTGATAGTCACATCACCACAGTAATCAGGAAGTCCTTTTACATGGTACACTTCATCATAAAAGGGTTCTCATCCAGGAAAAAAGAGGTCATTGTTCCCCTCTACTCGGCACTCATTAGAACCATTATAGAGTACAACGCCCCTTTTGGAATGTACCTCAAAAGACATCTGCAGCAGCTGGAAAGGCCACATAAGTACCTCACAAAGAGGATTAGTGGCCTCAAACAAATGCCCTACACTGACCACCTCAAAAAACTCCAGCTTTACTCCTTAGCATATCGCCTACTCCAAAGTGATCTCTGCCTAACATATAAAGCTATGTCAAACCCAGAGCTGTTGGACATGCTACACCTAAAGAAATCCCAATCCCTCTGAGCTACACACTCTAGGGACATAAACCTTGTCACCACAATAAACAGGACATGCTGGAGGGGTAGATTCCTGTCCCAGAGACTTCTCATACTCTGGAACAGGCTACCCATCTATGTCAAGCAAAGTTCTTCATTAGCACTCTTCAAGAAAAATCTTGATGAGTGGATGAGAAATAGGAAATACACCCCGGGGATCACTTCTCTGTCTCTGCTCAACAGTGGCACAGGAAAATAACTTTCTTGGGTGGTGTAAGCCAGGGAACCTTGTTGGCTAGGCTTACATAGGCCCTTGGGCCGATAGCCTAGTACCTACCTATGAACCTATGAAACTGAAAATAACAAGACAACAACATCAAAACCTCAGAACAAAGAACATTGACAAAATTGGAGCTTAGAAGACCAAAACAAACACACCCAATCCACTAATCTTTTAGATGTATTTAGAAATAAAAATCATAAGAAATAGACATATGTCCATTTAAACTACATTGCGATTAATGGCAACTGCTAGGGCATACATGGAGCACTTTTCAGCTGACAGCCCTTTCAGTAAAATAATGAATGCACTGTTCTATTTAACTTCACTACAACCTTTTTTTTACATTTTGTACCCCACATGTGAGAGTGTGCTCCCACACCACCTGCAAATTATATATACCAACTCCGAGATCACATTAGAGCGGTGAAAAGTGTGAATTTCCTGATCCTCACTGTACCACAATCTCCATTCAAATGCTTTGTGGTTTAAAAAAAAGGGGTGTATAACATTATAGGTTCATAGGTTCATGGGTGTGTTATAGGCTAATGGCTCTGGAGCCTTTACAAGGCTAGCCCATAGGATTACCTGGAATTGTGCCACCCGACCTTAGTTCCCTGTGCCTCTGTTGAGTAGAGCCACTGGAGTGATCCCCGGGGTGAATTTTCTATCTCCCATCCACTCGTCAAGATTTCTCTTGAGGAGGGCTAGTGAGGTGCTCTGTTTTAAATGCATGGGAAGCCTATTCCATAGCATGGGCAGTTCTGGGTTATGAACCTATCCCTCCAGCATGTTCTGTTGATTTTGGTAATAAGGTTGAGGTATCTGAAATGTGTGGTGTGGAGGAACTGGCATTTCTTTGAATGTAACATTTCTAACATAGCTGGGTCAAACATGGCTTTGTATGTCCAGCAGAGATCGCCTCCAAGTAGGTGATATGAGACAGAGTATAGGTGGAGTTTTTTTAGTCTGTCCATATAGGACAAGTGTTTAAGGCCTAGGATCTTCTTTGTGAGGTACTTTTGCAGCCTCTCCAGTTGTTGCAGCTGTCTAGTGAGGTACATGCCAAATGGGGCATTGTACTCAATGAGTGGCCTAATGAAGGAAAAGTAGAGGGAGACAATGACCTCTTTCTTCCTGGATGAAAAAACCTTAGTAATGAGATGTGCCACATAGAAGGACTTTCTGACTACAGTGGCAATCTGGTGGTCAAAATAGAGGTGGCTGTCAACCTGTGTTCCCAGATCTTTTATAATGCCTTCTGTGTTCAGTGGACTGCCATTGATGTGGTAATTCATGGGAACTGTTTTTTTTCCAAAGGGGATGACGACACATTTTTTGGCATTGAGCTTAAGGCCACTGTTCTAACACCAGTCATTGGTCTCAGTGAGGCCTTTCTGTAGGATGTCAACATCACTTGGGGAGATAATAATGGCTCACAGCTTGCAGTCATTTGCAAACTTGGTCGGCCAGAGTCCTTTTGTGTTAGCCTGGACTTCAGAGAAGTAGATACCAAACAAGAGAGGACCCAGGACCGAACCCTGTGAGACTCCACTCATGACAGTTTGGCAGTCTGACCTGGAGTCAGCTACTTTCACACTGTGTGTTCTATCTGTGAGCCAGTTTCCAACCAACCAAGTGATACAAGGGTTGATGCCTAGCTTAGTGAGTTTTTCTATGATTCCTGAGTAGGGAATGGTATCAAAGGCCTTGGCCAGATCAGGGTAGGTTGTAGGTTGTATGAACCACCTTACCTTCATCCACAGCTCTGTTGACTGACTCAAAGATGTCTACCAGGTTGAGCAGGCATGATCTAGCCTTCACAAAACCAAACTGTGTGGGATTCAGAGTTTGGAGATTCCCTATATTCGTGTTTATTAGGTTCATGATGATGTGCTCCATAGCTTTGCATATCAGACTCATCAGGCTAATGGGGTGATAGTTCCCAGGGGCTGTAGTCACTCTTCCTTTGTGGAGAGGGATGACTGTAGCAGTGCACCATTTGGTAGGGACAAAGCCTGAGGTGAGGCTGTGATTGAACAGGGCACACAGGTGAGATGCCAGTTCACACTGTAGTTCATGTAGAACACAGCTAAGGATATTGTCAGGTGCCATAAAATCTGTATTCTTGGCCTTGGACAGTGCTGTTTTAACCTGTGCAGCAGCAGTACTGGGTACCTGGCAATCTACTGGTATTGTGATTGGTCCTTTTGGGGGATGAGAGAGGGGTAAAGTTGGCACTGAATCCGTCGGACAGTATATTGGCAATATCTCTTGTCTTGGTATAAGAGATACCATTGTACAGTAGCTCAGAGCAAATCTGGGTATTGCCTTGGAGATTCTTTACATAACTATAGAAGGCCTTGTGGTTATCTTTACTATCTGCTGCAATTCTGTTTTCATAGCTAGCTTTAGATGATTTGATGAAGGATCTCAACTTTTTGTTGAGGCTGATAAGGGAATGTTTCCATTGTTAGGACTTCACCTTATTCCACATCAGTTTCCTCCTTCTGCTGTAGAGTTTGTTTATGGCAGGGGACCACCAGACTGGCTTCCTTTTTTTGGAGGAGAGTATCTTGATTCTATTGGGTATGGCAAGATCCATACATTTGTGTACATGTTTGTACAGTGCACTGGTGTATGATTCGGCGGTCATGAAGCTATTGTCCATTTACATAGGTGCTGTGAAGTTAGCCACCACTGTTTTTAGGAGCGCAAAGTTAGCTTTGGAGAAGATTTTCTTGGTGGTTACTTTTGCAGGGGTGATGTGGGTGGGAGCAATGTGGATTTCCAAGGTGATTCGTTTGTGTTCGGATCTAACAAGGGAAGAGTTGACTATTGATGTAGAGCAATGGTTGCCCATTTTAGTAATGACCAGTTCAAGGATGTTGCTAACTCTAGTGGGGGTAAGAATGAGCTGGTCTAGGGCATTGGAATTAATGAATTCCAGGAAATGTTGGGCAAGTGTATTGGTGCATGAGTAGTTTTCCCAGTTAATGGAGGGGTAGTTGAAGGTGCCCAGTACGAGGGTGTTAGGTTGGACCCTAATATTTTTCAGGGTGCTTAGGAATGTAGAGTGTGAGTCTTGAGACATGTTTGGGGACCTATAGCAGGCTACGACCTGAATCACTGTCTTACCCAATGTTAGCTGCATCTGAAGTATCTCTGATGTGTTATGTTGGGCTACCAGCCTGGAGATGTGCGCATCCTTTATGAATATGGAAACACGACCACCTTTGGAGCTTCAGTCCTAGTTCTGATGTTGAAAGGTGTGGAATGAGTTATAGCCTGGTAGTGCAGGGGTGCTTTCTACTGTTTTGAACCAGGTCTCTGTTACAGCACAAATGTCGATGTTCTCCCTTTTAAGGAGTGCTTCAAACAAGTGCATTTTAAGATTTAGACTTCTAGCATTGAGCAGCATGGCCCTCAGATTGCATTTGTTTGTAGCTGTTACAGTGGTAATTTGGTCTTTGGAACACTGCCTAAAAAAGGCACTATAGGGGTGGAAAGAGCCTTGACTAGTACCCAGAAGTCCAGGGGTGACAGATGCAGACCATCTCTGGGAAAGCACTGAGGTCTTTCAAACATGTCATCCCAGGCAGACAGATACTGGATACCATTAGAATGACACCAAAAACTTAGCCAAGTGTTGAAATCAGTTATTTTCTGCTTGTACTGTGGTATCATTCTGGGTGATGGTATGATGCAACTCAGGGCTAGGATCATACCCTCCTGGGCTACATAATCCAAGAGCTCCTCCATGTTTCTTTTCATGTAGTCCAGGGAGGTACATCTCAAGTCATCAGTAGCTTTTATTTTGGTCTCCCAAGTTCCGATTTTGTGAACATTCATCAATATAGGGGTTTTATGTTTTTTTCTCATAGTTTTCAGTTCCAGTCATATGTTAATTCGGTAAACTGATAGGGACATATATATATATATATATATATATATATATATATATATATATATATATATATTATCATGTATAATGGTGTTGGGTCTTTTGGGCTTTTCCCGGTTAGGGGTCGCCATAGCGGAACTCCGGTCCGCTAATGATTGGTAGTTGATTTTTACGTGCCGAGTTACCAGCCCCGATGCACAACCTTCAATGAAGGTACGCCCATTCACGGATGTCTCCATGCAGAAGATGCTCTAACTGAGAATCGAACCAGACAGCGTCTTACTGTGAGGCGACAACGCTACCGCAGCACCACCACCGCGGGTATAGACTGCAATTTGTAGCTGCTGTTTTCATACATTTGATAACAACATAATAACACAGAAATGAAAAACAAGTAAAAGTAGAATGAAATAGAAAGGTGTTCAAAATGAAAAAAAAAAGAACTTAATTACTCCTATCTTGAGTCTGGCACAAATGAAACTGGTGACATTTTATCTTATCCAGGAATATTCATTTTTATAATCCCAAGGGATAATGATTTAAATGATAACAAACAAACAAACAAACAAACAAAAACAATGTATAACTGGAAAAAAGAGATGATGATGTGAACTCTCTCGTGGGCTGTAATATGTGGATTAATGGAATCAGTCCTTCATAGGAGGTCACTCATAGAAAACATAACACATTCTTTTCCTCACTGAAACACACCATCATGATGCACAAAAATTAACCATCTGGAAGAACAAGATCAGGAAGCGTGTTATAAGAATAGCCAGGACATGACAAAGAACAGTTAAATGGGACTTGTATTTAACAGCCAGATGTATGCGCATGCCAACATAACATCAAAAATGAGACCTTATTTTTCCTGAACACCAAATATTCCTTTGCTATGAGATTTTGCGATTGTCAACTAAAAATAACCTGCACATATGGTAGCTGCACAGCTCCAAAAGTCCTCAGTGTAGTTCAAAAAATGCAAGAGCCAGCAAAACAGTGACAATTAGGTTTATTGTAATACAATAAGGTGAACAAACAGACTGGTTCCGGCTAAATAGTTATTAAGCCTTCATCAGTGTATTAATGTTTCTTAACAGATATTCCCCTTAAATAGTAGTTGGTCCATCTGGAGGTTGTTTAAGGAAATTATATACTACTTTTAAAAGCAAAACAAAAAAAAAAAACAAAAAAACTATACCACCAAGACAACGAACAGTCCAACCTTTTATTACTTAACGCCTCAGCTATACAGCCTTCAAAGAGTAAAATAACATAAAAAACATCAGATTTATATACACATGAAATTTACAAGTCACACCTACTGCAATTAATCAATTAAGTTAAATCAAATTAAATTACATACTTCCAGTCATATTGCTTATTTAGCCCTAAGGGTTCCAAAGTGATGTACTTATATAGTGTTTCCTTTTTACATAACTTAACATCCAGATTCACTAATTCCCCCAAAGATACATCAACCTTTTCTAAGACACAACTAATAATGTGATTAGGGTTACAGTTATGAAATTCAGAATGACTACCAAGAGAGCTATCAATTCTAGCATTTTTTTATGTCTCTTAGGTGTTCTTGAAAGTGAACTTTAAAGCCTCTGCTCATCTCACCAATGTGATATTTATTACAACTACATCTAAGAGCAGATATAACCCCACATGTATTACAATTAAAGTTACCCCTGACCAAGAATTGATGTCCATTAATATACTTAAAGCCATTGATCACATTTTTACATATGGAGCATTTATTACATGGTATAGTGCCTTTAAATATAGGCATCTCAACACTAACATTCATTGTAGGTAGTTCAAATTGATTATGCACAACCATGTCTCTAAGATTTCTGGCCCTCTTATAACAACTTTTTAACCTTTGTGGCAGCAACTTATTTAAGTCCTTTTGTCTCTAAGCAACATGGGCCAAAATTGACGAGCTGTATTAACTATTTTATCACTAATAACATTATAGGTAGTTACAAAGAAAATATTACTCAAATTCTCTTCCTTATTAAGTACACATTCAGCAGAAGTATTATAGAAATTATCATCAAGCCAAGAATTCATTCTACCCCTCGTATTTCCAATCCTCACATTATTTTGGGCATTGGGCCACCTTAATTTCATACCCTAGCCTTAGCTTCTTTAACAATGTCCATCTTATAGCCTCTATTTAAAAACCTATTTTCTGATTCCAAAATTTCTTGTATAAATATTTCATCCCTATTACATAATCTATGTATCCTTAAAAATTCATTGTAAGGTAGAATATTTATTAGATGGTCTGGATGGCAGCTATTACCATATAAAAAAATATTTTTATAAGTAAACTTGTTGTGTAGCCCATGTTGAATTGGCTGAGTTTAAGGAAATTACACTTGCATAAAAACACACTTACATAAAAGTGTTAGTAATATTTATTAAGTCCTGGTGGAAATAATGCCCCTAGTTTAACAATCCATTTTTTCTCTTTGTTAATAAGTAATTGATGCCAGCCTGATTTGTTATTGTTATTACCCTGTATTTTATCTATAATGGTAAAATGAAAATTGGAATTGGGTGTTTCTCTGTGTGTTTGTATAGTGCATTACTGATTCTCTTGGTCCTAATATCACTTAAATGCTCCGAAATTCTGAATTTGAATGGTCTTCAAGTTTGGCCCAAATAAAAGGCAGAGCAACTGCATGTGGCCAAGTAAATTAACCATTCTGACTGACAATTAGCAAAGAAAAAGATATTGAATATTTTGCCACTGTTTCTGCTGGAAAACTCCTTAGTTTTAAAAATATGTTTGCAGTGTGTGCAGTGTCCACATGGAAAACAACCCTGTAGTTCCCTGCCTTCTATGGTTGTCTCTATATGATGTGTGTCTGAGGTACATATACGTTTATAGTGACTCATATGTGAGCCCACATTTTTACCTTTCCTGAAAGAGAATTGACACGTCTCATCTACAATGTCCCTCAGCCTATTATCGGCTAGGAGAATATTCCAATGTCTGCGTACAATATTAGTGAGGACATCTGTATTCCTCCCATATGCAGTGATAAGTCTTATGGGTGAGTTCTGTTTTGCCAATTTGTCCTTGTATTGTAGTAATGCAGACCTGTCATGTTCAGATGCCCAATGTTTGGCTCGATATATATCCCCTGTTTTGTAACCTCTCTGCTTAAACCTCTCAACAAGATATTTCTCATATATATGATGAGTATTAGCATCTGAGCATATCCTTTTGATTCTTAGAAACTGTCACTTTGGGATGTTTCTGCATATGTGAGATGGATGAAAGCTGGTGGCATGGAGTAAGGAATTTAATTGGGTATGTTTTCTATATACTTCAGTAGAAAGAGTGTGGTCAATATTCTCTGTTACCATTGCATCCAAAAATGTGATGCTATTGATAAACTAAATCCCTCACTTGTTATGATTAAAGTATTCAACAAATTCCTGAAGATAGTTACTATCAGATCTCCATACAAACCGGCAATCATCCAAGTATCTCCTCCATATGTCGATCTCTTCCAAAAAGATGTTATGGGCCTGATCATAAATACTTTGTTCTTCAATATAGGCCATCAAGAGACTGGCATTTATGAGGGCAAAGGAGGCTCCGATGGCAGCGCCATTCAACTGTAGATAACATGATTCCTGGAAGTAAAACACATTTTTGGTCAAAATATGTTCTGTTAAGCAAACCAGGAATGTGTTAAAACCCGGTGGATATAATTCGATCTTTGTAAGCCAATACTCAAGAGCCTCTAAGCCCGCCCAATGAGGGATACTAGTGTACAATGCAGAAACATCCAAAGTACACATAAGCCACCCAGCCTCCATCTGCATGTGTAAGATAATCCTCAGAAATTCAGTGGTATCTTGTATTCTAGCCCTTACATTTTTAAGTAAGGGCTTGAGATGTAGTGTCAAGAATTGGGAAATAGGTTCTGTAATGGATCCTCTGCCAGAGACGATTGGTCTCCCTGGTGGATTTTGCATATTTTTGTGAATTATTGGTAAAAAATAAATATATTGATTAAAGGGATCCCTAACTGTAAGGTGATTTAATATGTCATCTGTAACGATACCCTCTTCTCTAGCAAGACAAAGGAAACCATTAATCTGTTTCTTGCAAGCATGTCAGATTTGTACCCTCCAATAAGAAAGTTACCAAAAGAAAGAGGCCACAATCAATACTTAAATGATCTATGGCTTCCAGTGGTGAGGGATCAGGGGAAGAATCTTCCGCTGGTTTGGGGTCTTTTGCACAGAATGTCACAGACTCGCCTCCAGCCAAAAAAAGCAACATGACTAACCCTTTAGGGTTAAATCAAAGTGGGGGAGGGCAGGAAACAGGGCCAGAAAGCATGAAACAACTACTCAGGTTAATGGTAAAGAAGTAGCATTGAGTAATGTAATAAACATTTCTTCTGTTAATCTGTCACCCTCTCATGTTAAATTACTAAATAAAGGACTTAATTTTATACCTAGGTTCTTTGTGTCTGAGGATACCTTTGCACAGGATGTAGCATCCTTCTGTAGATGTCTTAACTTGAAACTATTTTTTCCATGCAGCTTCTGACTCCCAACCACATTCTGGATTTAAATATCATCAGTCTAGTTTCAATACACCCAAGCATCACACTAATTTTATGTTCCAAAATTCGATCCTCAAAGATCTACACTTTAATTTTATGGAACATCAGTTACTATCCAATAATCTATCCAAACATGAGATGGATATGGTGCAGGAACTGGGTAAGAATCAAGATATAGTTATTTTGCCAGCAGATAAGGGTGGTGCTATTGTGATACAGGATATTATACAATACCAAGAAGAAGCCATGCGACAATGTTCAAATAAACGGTACTACATACATATGGTATGTGATCCTACCAAAAGTTTCAAGAAACAGATTGATGGTTTCCTTCATCTTGCTAGTGAAGAGGGTATCATTACAGATGACATATTACACAACCTTACAGTTAGGGATCCCTTTAGTCACTATATTTATTTTTTACCAATAATTCATAAAAATATGCAAAATCCACCAGGGAGACCAATCGTTTCTGGTAGAGGATCCATTACGGAACCTCTTTCCCAATTCTTGACACTACATCTCAAGCCCTTACTTAAAAATGAAAGGGCTACAATACAAGATACCACTGAATTTCTGAGGATTATCTCAGACATGCAGTTAGAGGCCAGGTGGCTTATGTGTACTTTTGATGTTTCTGATCATCACAAACATGGGGACAAAATGCTCCACACCGGAAGTATACCCCTCACTAGTGAGATCTGACCACAAACTAATCACCCTGGATATACATATCCCACCTCCACCCCCAGCACAAAAGACCACAGTGAAAAACTTCTCAAAAGCAGACTTCACTCTTCTTAAGACTGAGATGGTATCCTTTAAGCCCACTGTGCCAGTGGCTACCACATCCCACAATGCCGAATCCTTCATAAATGCTTTTTATGGACATCTCCAAGAATGCATGGATCATGCAATCCCAAACAAATCCAAGTCCCTCTCCACCAAAGGTAAGCATCCTGTCTGGTGGACCTCAGCCATAAACAAATTGTATAACAAAAGAAGGAAGCTACTGCACGTCAGAGCAAAATCCCATGAAGGGAAGACATCTCTGATCAACATTAGCAGAAAACTACGTTCTCTCATAAAAACATCTAAGGCCAACTTTGAGAGAAAAATCACTAAGGACACTAAAGATAACCACAAAGCCTTCTTCAGCTATGTTAGAAACCTGGGTGGAAACCCTCAGATATGCTCAGAGTTGGTTCACAACAACATAAAATACACTGAACCCACAGATATTGCCAACATTCTGGCTAACAGGTTCAGTGCAAATTTCTCCCCTCCTTCACCCCCAAAAGAAGAAATACTTATCCCAGCTGAATGTAATCTGCCTGTCATCTCAGATGTCCAAGTGAGAACCGCCCTAAACAAAGCAAAAAACACAGCATCAATGGGACCTGACGGTATCCCGGGTTGCGTGTTACGTGAACTCCAAGAGGAGCTAAACCTACACATAAAAATGCTATTTAACCTTAGCCTTACTTCGGGATATGTACCTGAACACTGGCGTACAGCAACAGTGGTCCCACTCCACAAGGGGGGGTGCCTCTACAGACCCTGGAAACTACTGCCCCATAAGCTTAACCAGCCTGGTCTGCAAAGCTATGGAAAGAATCATTATGGAACTCATAAACAGAGACATAGGGGACCTACAGACACTTGACCCCACCCAGTTCGGCTTTGTAAAGGGCAGATCCTGCCTTTTAAACCTGGTTGACTTTTTGAAACAGTCACTAGAGCCATTGATGAGGGCAAAGCAGTCCATACAGCATACCTGGACTTGGCTAAGGCCTTGACACAATACCCCACTCAGGCATCATAGATAAGCTCAACAGCTTAAAAGTAAACCCTTATGTCACTAGATGGGTTGCAAACTGGCTAAAGGACAGAACCCATAAAGTTAAAATCGCTGGAGCAATGTCAGACTCAAAGCCAGTCACATGTGGTGTCCCACAGGGATCTGTCCTGGGACCCCTCTTGTTTGGCATTTACTTCTCAGATGTTAAAGCAAACATGGGAGGGCTGTGGCTGACAAAGTTCGCAGATGACTGCAAACTAGGCGCCATAGTCGATAAACCAGCAGACACACACATCCTACAAAAGGGCCTCTCAGAAACGGACAACTGGTGCAGGAGTCACGGCCTTAAAC
This sequence comes from Protopterus annectens, assembly GCF_019279795.1. NCBI lineage: Eukaryota > Metazoa > Chordata > Ceratodontiformes > Protopteridae > Protopterus > Protopterus annectens. The sequence goes on from NC_056731.1 coordinate 990,585,602, forward strand.
TGAAGGCCAAAAAATGTATAGTCATCCCCTTTGGGAAAAACAAAGTACCCACAAATTATCACATAGACAGCAACCCACTGAGTACGGAAAAAGTAATCAGAGACCTAGGGACCCAAGTCGACAGCGACCTCTCATTTGACACCCACGTTGCCAAAGTGGTTAGAAAAACATTCTACCTTGCACACCTCATCATGAAGGGATTCACATCCAGATCCAAGGATGTCATTGTACCCCTATATTCCTCCCTCATCAGACCCATGATTGAGTACAATGCCCCATTTGGTATGTACCTCACCCGGCATTTACAACAGCTGGAGAGACCACAAAAGTACCTCACCAAGAGGATCAAGGGTCTCCAACATATGTCTTATTCTGCCAGACTAAAGAAACTTCAGCTCTATTCAGTAGCATACTGCCTGCTCAGAGGTGATCTCTGCCTGACGTACAAGGCCATGTCCAATCAGGATCTGTTGGACATGCTCCATCTCAAAAAATCCAAATCCATCAGGACCACGAGAGCTAAAGACTTAAACCTTGGCACAAGTATGAATAGGACATGCTGGATGGATAGATTCATAACCCAGAGGCTTCCCATGCTTTGGAACAGGATCCCAGTTCGTATTAGGCAGAGTCCCTCACTGACTCTTTTCAAGAGAAATCTTGATGAGTGGATGGGAAATCGTAAGTTTACCCCAGGGGTCACATCTGTGTCACTGCTAGACAGGGGCACAGTAAACTAATTCTATTATACAAGGGGACCTTCATTGTGTCACTACTAGACAGAGGCACAGTATTCTAAATTTATTCTGTACATTTTTGTACCATTTCATGGGGTGGCAAAAGCCACATCACTATGGCTAGGCTTACAAATGCCCCAGGGCAGATAGCCTAGTACTATACTATGAAACTATGAAACTATGCATTGTACACTAGTATCTCTCATTGGGCGGGCTTGGAGGCTGTTGAGTACTGGCTCATAAAGACCGAATTATATCCACCGGGTTTTAACACATTCATGGTTTGCTTAACAGAACATATTTTGACCAAAAATGTGTTTTACTTCCAGGAATCATGTTATCTACAGTTGAATGGCACTGCCATTCGAGCCTCCTTTGCCCCCATAAATGCCAATCTCTTCATGGCCTATATTGAAGAACAGCGTATTTATGATCAGGCCAATAACATCTATTTGGAAGAGATCAACATATGGAGGAGATACTTGGATGATTGCTGGTTGGTATGGAGATCTGATAGTATCTATCTTCAGGAATTTGTTGAATACCTTAATCATAACAAGTAGGGGAGTGAGTTTACAGTCTCTTTTGATATCAATAGCATCACATTTTTGGATGTAATGGTAACACGGAATATTGGCCACACTCTTTCTACTGAAGTATATAGAAAACATCCCCAATTTAATTCCTTACTCCATGCCACCAGCTTTCATCCATCACACATGTGCAGAAACATCCCAAAGTCACAGTTTCTAAGAATCAAAAGGATATGCTCAGATGCTAATACTCATCATAGATATGAGAAAGATCTTGTTGAGAGATTTAAGCAGAGAGGTTACAAAACAGGGGGTATATATCGAGCCAAACATTGGGCATCCGAACATGACAGGTCTGCATTACTACAATATAAGGATAAATTGGAAACACAGAACTCACCCATATGACTTATTACTACATTTGGGAAGAATACAGATGTCCTCGTTAATATTGTACTCAGACATTGGAATATTTTCCTAGCTGATAATAGGCTTAGGGCCATCGTAAATGAGACGTGTCATTTCTATTTTAGGAAAGGTAAAAATATGGGCTCAAATATGAGTCACTATAAATGTATACGTACCTCAGACATACATCCTATAGAGACAACCATAGAGGGCAGGGAACTACAGGGCTGTTTTTCATGAGGACACTGCACACACTGCAACATTATTTTTAAAACTAAGGAGTTTTCCAGCAGGAACAGTGGCAAAATATTCAATATCTTTTTCTTTGCTAATTGTCAGTCAGAATGGTTAATTTGCTTGGCCACATGCAGTTGCTCTGTCTTTTATGTGGGCCAAACTTGAAGACCATTCAAATTCAGAATTTCGGAGCATTTAAGTGATATTAGGAACAAGAGAATCAGTAATGCACTATATAAACACACAGAGAAAGACCCAATGCCAATTTTCATTTTACCATTATTGCCAAAATGCAGGGTAATAACAATAACAAATTAGGCTGGCATCAATTACTTAATAACAAAGAGAAAAAATGGATTGTTAAACTAGGGTCATTATTTCCCCAAGGACTTAATGAATATTTCTAACACTTTTACATAAGTGTATTTTTATACAAATGTAATTTCCTTAAACAACCTCCAGATGGACCAGCTACTATTTAAAGGGAATATCTGTTAAGAAGCATTGAATCCATGGTGGTGGTGCTGTGGTAGCGTTGTCACCTCACAGTAAGATGCTGTCCGGTTCAATTTTTAGCCAGAGTGTCTTCTGCATGGAGACATGCGTGAATGGGCGTACCTTCATTGAAGGTTGTGCGTCAGGGCTGGCAACTCGGCATGTAAAAATCAACTGCCAATCATTAGTGGACCGGAGTTCCGCTGTGGCGACCCCTAACCAGGAAAAGCCAAAAGACACAACAATCTGTTAAGAAACATTGATTCACTGATGAAGGCTTAATAACTATGTAGCCGAAACCGGTCTGTTTGTTCTCCTTATTGTATTACAATAAACCTTATTGTCACTGTTTTGCTGGCTCTTGCTTTTTTTTAACTATATAGTGTGATTGTCACATTCGAACTAAACTACACTAGTATTCGACATGAGGAGGACACACCTTCGCAGATGGGTGCACAGGCATTGGTTACATTATTTATTCAGGTCCTACTGTAACCATCCACTACAGACTGAAGCAAAAAGTAACCAGTGTGCTACTCAAATAGGAAAGCTGTCATGGCTTTTAATTAGTTCAAGTGTTCATACTGTAAATGATTATACTCATGTGTGCCATATACCTTGTCAGCCTCTTGTTTAGAGAACCCATTTCAATAAATAGAAAGTGAAACAAAGACTTTTTCTGGCAGTACCATATTAGAATCACTGGATTTATTTCTTGTTGACCTAAAAACTGATTAGTGTATTCACCATCTGTTTACAGTAAAAAAAAAAAAGCGCTATGGTGAACTGGAGGAAATACAACTCTAAATCAGGTAGCATGAAAGATATGTATCAGGATGTCACATGAATATAGCTGGACCTTCTAAAGGAATGAAAACAAGCAATGCAAATTTAATATTAAGAAACCAGCCACTTAGACATTATTTACAATTTTAACACATTTTTGTTAGTGATTGTGTTATTCTTGTCTGAGGTGTTACATAGAAAATGTATTCATTCAATCATTCTATGCTCAACTTCTTTTGAACCCAAGTTGTCCATATCTGTGGCCCAACTAGGTATCAAATGGATTTATCAGTTGACTTCTTCATCTGAAAATAATTCTATGAATTCCTATCCCATTCTGGGATATGAAAACTGATATACTGAATTTGGCTTTCAGCTTTAAGCCTATGGCATCATGTTAACTCATTATAGCTGAGTGCGCCTCCAGGTGTTTCTGCAGTTAACTCCTACTGACGCCTCTTGGCCTCAAATATTACTTGTTCATATTTGCATTAATAATTCTAAAACCTTGATGGCAAGTGCAATTATATTGATATTTGACCTCTGTGTAATACAGCTAAAGACATATTGAATATTATTTGTATAATGTTTATTTGTATTATAATACTTTTCATATTTCTCTAAATATCTGAACATTCAGATAACATAGACAGAACTGCATAGTCTCACATGAAAGCTCACAGATGTATGACGAAAAACCTGCTGGCAGTATGTGTCTTACTTGAATAGTTATTGAGATATTATATGCTGTTTATACAACATTATAAAATTAATATTCACTGCCTTTATTTTGGCTTATCAAATCTAGTTTAAAGCATCAAACCAAATGAACACCACCAATGTAAAGATTAATTAATCCTGAATAGTTTGCCATTTACAGTTTTCTAGTAACACTTATGGTTCCAGAGATACAATATTTGCTTGAACTGTAAGTTGGTAACTTCATTTTTAAAGGCTCAAGCCACACCCACAGGGAGTTAAAGGTACACATGCAAAAGAAATTTACTGGAGGGAATGAGTTATATGGGAAACTCTTTCATTTGGCAACTATACCTGTCCAGGTGGTATTAGAGTAAAACTCTTTGTCAAGAGAGTGCCAGTTTTGAAGGTTTAGATAAATCTCAGACTCAAGTTTATGGTTATACCAAAGTCATACACAGCTCTGTTTGAAGCAGTACATTCTACTACTTCTCGAAAAAAGTGTCATCCAGGAGACACTTTCTTGGAAAGGATACATGTTTGTGAAACGCTAAAATATCATCTTCAAAATACATAAGCATATAGTAAAGGTATAAAACACTTTGTTTTTTACCAAACGTAGAGAGGCAAAATAGTTCTTAATCAGGTGAACTGGTTACAACACTTCATTTAAGCATAGTTCTCCCTAGAAAAGTAATTCTTTGAGAATTTGTTCTTCTCACTCAACAACTCATTTAAGCATAGTTCTATCTAAAAAAGTAATTCTTTGAGAATTTGTTCATCCCACTCTAACACAGTATAGTCTCCATGCTGCATATTCTTAAAAGTGTACTTAATTTAGAACATCTGCATATCAATTGTTATATTTATCTCTATTATGTTTAGCATTGTGTAACATTATTCAGTAGGGCAGTCCATGGATAGTGTAACGTAATAGATTTCTAAAATGATGATGGAACAGCCCACAATGCATGTTATTTCTTGAGCTGCTAATCAGTGCTAGGTCAAAAGCACTACACACAGACTAAAAAAGGCTCAATGAACATTTGCTAGTTACATACATAGTTACTGTAATGCCATCTTTCTGACAGACTCTCACTGACATAAATAAAAATGTTAGCACCTGATTTCTTGAGAGCTTGCCACTAAACAGTGTATGATTACTTGAATATATCATATGTGTGTGCTTATAGTTTTATTTCCCTTGGTCAGTGGGCTCTATTTATTACTAAGAGATATATTTCTTTCTTGGTCACTTTCCATTGGCATTGTCCTATGTTAGGAAGAACTGACAAGGGTACTGATATCCATCCTATCTGCAGAAAAGCAAACACAATAATTACTTGAGGAGTGAGTTGCCTGAAAACAAATTTATAGATATGCCAAAGGAATCTGCTTGGAAAGTTGTATGGTTAGTATCAGCTAGTGTTGGGGGGGGTGTTGGGAAAAAATATGAGCTTGTTCATTGAAACGTACTTGAATACAGGGTATTGCAGATGGTAAAAAATGTAGTTTGCCCTGCATTGCTAGGCAGTTGCATCATTCTACCCGGAGTGGGGGGGGGGGGCAGAGGAAATACTTAGATTTGTGAGGGGATAGGTTGGTTAATAGGGTGAGAAAGGGAGGGGTGTAGTGTCATGACAGTAAAGGAGCAGAGACAGGAGGAGGAGGGCAGGTATATAACTATTACAGGAGGGGAGGGTTGTTCCCTTTGGTTCTATATTTGGAACTGCCTAACCATCCCATCCCAGTTGCTAAACAGGTGGTGTAAGATGGAAGAAGGGACAGCTTAGCTGACCAAGTGAATAGTGCTCTCCCTCCCTTTTTTGTTCCAATTTACATCCCTTGTGAGTCAAGTGGGTGGTGTTACCCTGCTTGAGGAGTTCAGATGTGTTTAGTGAGCATTAGGACTCAGCTACTGTTCTGGTCAGTGAGCAGTCTGCCATGCTGTCTATTGCATTTTACATTTATAAAAGGGTTATGAATGTAGGTGAGCAATTTATCACAGTGCCAAAATTAATGAAGTTGTTCTGTTTATGTTATGTTGATATGTTATAGATGTTTAATAAAGGTAATCACAAAGTCCTGGGCATGTTGAATGTGTTTTGTGGGGTTTATGAGGACAACAGTGATAAATAACAGACTTTTATTGGCTCCCTATTGAAATGTTGTCATTTGAAATGTAGAAAAAAGAGACTGAAATCACTGGAGAAGAGTTAATCTCAAAGATCACTCCTCCTTAAAGCTTCGTTTTGCATACAGGGGCAAGCCCCCACACCCACTGAACTTATATATATGAAATATGAGATAGCCATACCTCAGAGAAGAGGGAATATTCAGAGAAATAACATATTTGTCTTTCTATATGCAAAACCAACCTTTCAGCATATTTCAAGACTCACTCTAGCAGGCCAAGGCATTTCAAATGGTTACCCTTTTTATTTATTTATATATTTATTTTTTAAAAGGAACCACTTATAATAGGAGGAGCTCAAAGTGCAGGAATAGATAGTTTGCTCTTATCTTGGCTCGACCTTTCTTCTAAGACATGTGCAATGCTAAAATATGTTGTTGGCACTTTTTTTGTCTAAACCAAAAAAAAAAAAAAAACTCTGCTGCAGTCAGAGTGAAATGGACTTCAGTCAAGTTACGCATGTTTCTGGTTCATCACTGGATTAACCACAGAGTTTTATATGGTAACATGCATGGCTTTTGTTTAGGGCCTTTTATTAAAATATTTGCATTCCTCCATCGACATTTACTGTCTTGAATAACCTAATAAATCAGTGTTCCCTCTGTTAACCAGAATCACTTTTGTGCTATAAGAATCAATTGTTGTGTCCCCATTTTTAAGTAAATTCTGATCTAACTTACAAAATGTTTCTTTTTTTTGTGCCATTACACTAATGTGGAAATTAAACATCTGTGTTACTATTTCCAGTAATCTGATTATTGTTCTACAAATCATATTTCATGTAAGAAAATAACAAAACACTAACGTATCCAATGCAGTACAGCATAAGTCAGATTAATTATATTTTCATCCTGGTAAAACTAACTCTGACAATTGCTCTTTTTTGTTTATGGAAGACTATGAAGCTTGGAGAGGGTTTATTAATTGAGCCTAGTAGGCCATATTCTTTGTTCTGCCAATGAATGAGAACAGCCCACATCTAGTTCTTATTAATACAGTTTCATGGTTCTCTTAAAAAGAGCAGAGTAATTAGTCTAAAGCTTTCTTTAATCATGCATCTAAAATAGGAATTTTTTCACAAATACATGCAAACATATTGTTTCCCTATCCTTCTGGATGTGCATCTGCATTAAAAGCTGTCCAATGTACAAAGCTGCCTTCTGGACATTTGTAACATTCAATGACGAGCAACTTTCTCCATTATCTGTTGGTTCAGCCTTGTGTAAATGAGGTCTACTAAAGTCTCTCATGGTGGTGTCTTTTATTAAAAGTAGCCATGGCTAAGAACCATAAGAACTTAAATTTAATTACAGTCCACCAAAACAGAAAATCTATAAGCAATGCCTCATAAAATAAAGAAACTTATATAAGGAACTTAATCCAGGGAAGCAACTGCTGTTGTCAGTTATAAAACAGACATTGATGGACATGAGGAAGACTTACAGTGCGTAACTATTCGACAACATCCTACATAAAATTTTTATGAGGTTAACATCAAATGATGAAGAGGAAACTGCATCATCGTAATAAATCTGAAGACATTAGGGAGAGTAACAAGAATGAATAGCGTACTGTTCATTGATTTCTTATTGTTTTTTATCAGGTCTAACAATTTCTCGACTGTTTTTTTGCCTCTGCTCAGATTGATTTTTCATATGTGTCTGCATTCAGATTATTCTATCTGTTCTTGTACAACAAATAACTCCACTGTCACTTCATCTCAAATTATGCATGATTGAAGACTGCCTGAACAGGATTTTTTTGTTTGTTTGTATGTTTCTTGTTTTTTTTCTTGTGTGTGTGTGTGTGTGTGTGTGTGTGTGTGTGTGTGTGTGTGTGTGTGTGTGTGTGTGTGTGTGTGTGTGTGTGTGTGTGTGTTTGTGTGTTTGTGTGTGACCCATCATTTTTGACTTTCTTAACTCACTTTTCCATGCACATTATTAGTCCATTTCTTCCCTTTGAATAATGAGGAGAGTTAGTCTGAGGGTTCCAACACCCATACTAGAGGGATTCACTATACAATCTCGAAATACTGAAATATCGAATTTCTGTATTTCGAGACTGAATAGACGAAAAACCACAAACATGAAAACCCACAATCACGAACACTACAATCACGATCATTCACACACACACACACACACACACACACACACACAAACACAAACCAGGACATAATCACACACACACATACTCCTACCTAACTAAACAAACATAACAACACACACAAACACACTTCACCTACCTATAAGCAGGGGGGCAAGCCCCCCTGCACCCCCCCCTACATATATATTCTAACTCTGAGGTCACACTAAACACACAAACACACAACAAACACCACCGCACACACACACACACACACACACACACACACACACACACACTAAAATCCCTACCCATTATCCCCAAACACACAACACTTACCTGAAACCCCAGATAAATCCACAAACCGCACCACACATCACGAACACGACACCACGACAGCGGCAGATTTGTCATTTCTGATTCGGCATAGTGTAGTTTCGCTTAACTGCACTTTCCACTATTCAGTCTCGACATACTGAATTTCGACATTTCAGTATGTCAAGATTGTCTAGTGTATCCTGCTAGAGACATCTAGCTCATCTGTTCCACTGTTTCAGTGAGAACTTATCGTCTTACTCATTTACTGACAGAAGTGAGAGTTCAGAGTAAAAGCTGACAGTCATTCCCATATATGCAGTCCCTACCAAATAATCCCTCCTATTCATGTGGTGTCCTTTGGCCAGTCTAACTGACAGTTCTTTAGGGACTTCTAAAACATCTCTTCCACCCAGAATGGGGAGTCCAGTGTACAATTCTCAGTTCCACCCTCCTATTATATAGAATTCCCAGTGTCTGGGCTGCTGAATTTGGATCATCTCAACTGTAATCAGGGCTTTATCCCTGTATGCCACCGTGCCATATCCCAAACAAGGAATGAGCCACCATTTTGGACATTGACAACTAGAAATGGTACGGCACAAGGATAGATCCCTTTTCATCCTGAGTTAATCAACAAATGCTCAGGCTCTGTACAGTATTTCATGCCAATATAGGCTGGCAGCCAATGCATTCTTAAACAAGTGGAGACAACACCTTCTTGATGCTTTAAATCCAATAACATATAATCCAAATGTGCTTCTAAGGTCCACAAGAGAAAGGGTTGAATTCATCCTTATCCCTCAAAACTTGTCAAACTAGTTCTGCTTCACCCATCTGATTTAATTGACATCAGCAAAATCAATTGATGCTCCTTTAAACTGCACGTTTTCACTCACTAAAATGAAAATGTTCTATATCTCAACCTTAAATGCATTAAACTCACAGTTCGGAAGATAGCAGCTGCTACCACACTGCCAGCAGTTCTTGCTTTGTCTGTTAGGCATATGCAGAGAGGAAATAAGGTCTACTAACAGAAATAATTACTTAACAAAATAGGAAAATGTATCTGTGTGTTTGTGAAAAAGTCAATAAGTTCCGCGATTTCTTCCATTCAACAAAACTTTTAATGCATCAGATAGAAACAATAAATGGGCCACTTCTCTCTTAAGGTGCACTTCTTAGTCAATTCTTCCTGTATTCTAGTGAAATATGAGCTCTGTATTTTTTCTAATATGGCAGTTAAATAATTCTTAAATAGGGTCCCCAATCTATGACCTCACTGACTCCTAGTATCCACTGTCTAAAATCAGAACTTTGACAGAGAAAAGCTTACACCACATCTGTTTGAACCTGGTTCAGTAGCTAAGGAAACTGTATATTTGGAAAACCTTTCCTGGCCCCAGGTACCTCTGGCACCTGGATTCCTGAGGTATCTGTTTTCATGCTTGGAGCACCTTACTCAGTCTTCCTATCCTTGAATATGATTCTTCTTTCATGTCTAAAAGTACTGTATTCTTGTTCTTTCAGTAGTCCTTCAAGTTACTAATCTTCTATCCAAATCACGAAGATATGAGAATAGAGCTTTGCACAGCATGGGCAAGCATTAATATCTAAGGTATTCTATCATTATTACATGTGCATTTATAAAGCATAATTCATCATTCATTTCTTATAGGGAAGGCAAGCAAGGGCTCTAAGTAAGTTATCAGAAACTTGTGACAACTGAAAGTCCAAGCTAATAACTGGAAAAATGAATGTAGAGTACACCAATAAGTGCCATCACTCCGTTGAAAACAAGTCACAGCTGGCGAGGACGATACGGTGAATCAAATCTTCACTTTAATAAGACTAATAAATCCAAATAACTGCTATAAATGTACAAACAAAAAACAGTTGAAGTACGAAACAGAAATTCCAAAAATCAATTAAGCGCTTTCACCCGGTATCATCCGGGCTTCATCAGAACTTCAGAACAGACTTCCCTCAAAACTTGTCAAGCTAGTTCTGCTTCACCCATCTGATTTAACTGACATTAGCAAAATCAATTGATGCTCCTTTAAACTGCACATTTTCACTCACTAAAATGCAAATGTTCTACAGGTCTAACAAAACCTCGGTGCAGTATGTTAGGATCCTCTCGTCAAGGTCAGCAGCCATCACTGTTTCTTTATATTTATAAGACTCTGCACATAATATGTGTGAAGTTGGCATCAGATTATGCATTCATAGCTTTTGTAAAGAATTCAAACTAAATATGTTGTACAGCAACAGAGCAGGGTTTGCTACCATAGTGCTGAGGGATGTATTCTAGTATATTCTGCATCTCTGAATGCAGTACTGTCATCATCTCATAAATGTCCTACTGCAATGCACTTTAAGTAGCACAATGTGCAGCTCTGTAGGCACATTCCTATTAGCTGTAGATGTCTAAACAGCAGGTTCATTGCTGCAAGTGATGCTTATGTCATCCATCTCTATGGTGTTGCAACTTCCCAATATCAGTATGTATATACCTGCCTATAGCTCAGAGTGTGTGTCTGAGTTTGTGTGGCTGTACTAGAGTATAAAGCCTTACCAAGAGTAGTATCTCCCTTGTGCATACTTAAATATTAGTAGTTCCATTTTATTCTTGTTTTTTCGACTTAGATCTTACTATAAAAGGAATATATCTTGGATAGATTAGGCCTCAAAGTTAGCACACAAGATGATTTGTAGGTAACTTTCTCAGGCAAATGATTCATATACATTGAAATTATAATAGAAGTGAAAAACATTAACAGTGCTGACAAGTAATAACACTGGATCAGGTGGTTAAACACACTCATCTGGCAGCAGTCTGGCAAATATTTTTCTGGGTTAGACCCAGATGTCAATGTTTGTTATAAAGTGCTGAGGGAGGCAAAGCACACTGCAACACTTGAGTGAATCCCATTCACTGTAAATAATAATTGTTCTTTTCAAGAGAAAGACTTTCAGTCAAGTTACATTAGATGTAGAGCCACACTATGATCATACTACAGTCACATTTCTTCTACATTTTTCTACTTAATGATTACCTGAGACTTTCAGCCTGACATTATTTAAGTTTTATGCAAAGAACATTTAGTTATAGATTTTTTTGTTTGAAAGTAATGGTTGTTGGCTGTAATGATCTTTTATGCTGCTCTGCAACATCTGTTATTTTAAATATTATTTATTTACCTGTACTAACTTTGTTCTAGGTGTTATTAACCGTTGAGTCTGTGCAGAAATATGAAAGGAATATTTCAAAACACATTTTGATGATGCTTTGAAATGAAAGTCATATCCCATATCATTTTTTTAGTCTGGACTACTATATCCTTCTGTCTTCTACCAAGAGTTGGTTATCAAGCTACTTGGACCCTTATGCCCTCTCAAGTTTACTGCTCATTATGAGATCTTAATTAGCTCTTGTCCCTTTTGTAGCCAGCCTGATAGCACAAAGTATTTTGAGGCAAGCAGCAAATTTGTTAAGCTTACTAATACCCTTTATTGCTACCTCAGTTTTTCTTTTTTTTTTTAGTTTGGTTGTTAACTAGGTTGATGGACAAGAATAAGACCCTTTTCAGCCATTAGCTGTCCAAAGACAACGAGAAATTAGTAAATAAACAGACAACAATATATTTGCATTGCCACATACATAGTTAAAGATTTGCAACTGAAATAATTTTAACAGTCTGTAGCACCTGAGTAGTGGCATATAGAAATGATAGTAAGATATGTGAGTGGTATAAACATGGAAGATGCATTCTCACCTCAAGAGTCAGTATTAATGCCATCTTGGATCTCTTCTGAAAAGAGGACACCAACCTCATGGGACAAACTAGGTCAACAGATTGAATGAATAAATATATATATAAATACAGTGCATTCTTTAAACACAAGACACATATACCAGCAGCAAAGAGTATGACCACTATACCAGTTTATGCTGAGGCTGTTAAGATAACACTGTTTAATCCTCACAGATGAAGGATTAATAGACCTCTAAGAATAAAAACAAAAAACTGTGCAGGATAAATGGTAACTCTTCAAAAATATGTCCAGTGAAAAAGTAATGTGAAATCAGGGTAAACTGAACATGACTGAATCTTAAGAATAAAATGTTTATTAAAGGTTAGCACTTTCACGATTGGAGTGACCACTTCTTCAGACCAAAAACATTTCTATACATTGCCCAATCTCTTTATAAATATAACCCACCTATCATTAACTTTACACTGTAAAATGAACCAATCATAATCTATATCACATCAATTAAAATATAAAATACTTTCATTGTATTGTATTGCAATTGACGTGAAATAGATTATGATCATTTTAAAGTGTAAAGTTTCTTATAGTTGGCTTACATATTTTTAAAGAGATTGGGTAATGTATAGAAATGTTTTTGGTCTGAAGAAGCGCTCATTCTGTCAGTGAAAGAGCTAACCTTTAATAACCATTTTATTAAGATTCAGTAATGTTTTGGTTTATTCAGATATTTGCTTTATTTTTTTCATTAATAGACCTATGCCTTTATTTTGCACAGTAAGACATGCATCTTTGCCTTGCATATCCACCTAGTATATTTACCTGTAGCAGTTAGAAGAGTACAGAGCCCAAACCCTTTATGCCTACATAGACTGCATTCACCCACAGTATTGTTTTACTGTATTATCATGTATATAGATTGCTCCTTCACCAAGCTGGATAAGAATAGGATGATGTTTAGATGCCCTTCCTGAGGTAGGATCAAAGAGAGAACAAGAGCTGTTAGACTCCTCTGTTATGATGTATGTGATTACGGCCTGATAGTTGCCCATGTACTGGGGAATGACGGAAGGCACTCTATCCACGCGGACACGCAGAAGGATATAATTAAGCTTATTATGCATGCATCTGAGTAAGGAAAGAAACTGATCTTGAGTGGTATTTTGCCATCATGCAGAATGATTGCTATCTTTATTTTTGAGTTTATATTTGACCATATATTCACATATATATATGCAGCTGAGGGACAGTATTAGTAACTTTCAAGGATCTCATCATGTAATGACTGATTTCTGGGGCACCACATATATAAAAATCAAGAGCTTCTTAAACAAGATTAATTACTTGTTCACAGCAAGCTAGCTATGAGTCAACATCTCTGCCTCCCTGCTGACTACTATAGTTATCTTAAAGCCTTGGCTCAGTATCTATTAATCCCAACACCTTTATATAGGTGGAATTTAACTGCGTATAAAGCAACATCAACAAGATGGCTGATCTACACCACCAATCGTCATCATGTAAATACTTTCTTGATATCATAAATGCTAACTCCCTTGTTCAAATCTTTAACCATCCTTCTAGTGGCACAAAATTTTATTTATTTATTTATTTATTTATTTATTTATTTATTTATTTTATATTTGTTGACCAGGTTTGTCCAACTGGGCTAGAATTGCCCGTTTTCAGCAGAGGCCTGAGAAGAAAAGCTCCAACAGAAAAATAGAAATTTTACATATTAAATACATATAAAATACATTCATAAGTACCACACATTACTGCATTACAGTGTCATACATTACACTGTGGCAAGTGAAATTCATATAGAAATACTTTCATCAGAGGGATACATTCATAATTATATATTATTTACATAATAGTGCAGCAGTTACATAGCTGAAATATTTTACTAGTTATGTTTGTACAGTGATACAGCAAGAGGAGAAGATAAAGTAGTAAGTTTGTTTATTGAAGGGAAGGAAGAGAGAAGGGAAGTAGAAGGTTATAGGGGATTGTTTACGGGGGATAATTACACTGGCAGGTCCATTTTTCATGAAGGTATTTTTTTTTTATAAATTTTTAAAAATAGAAGTTGTCACAAATATGGCCTTTCTCGTATACGTTTATGTGCATCATTTTCACTTATTAAATTAGAACTAAATCACTGATCTTTTCTTTTAAAAGTAGTGGCACTTCCTCTCAAATAACTCTGTATGTAGCTCAAAACCAAACATTATTCAGTTACTTGGCAACTTAAATAAAATGTCACTGTATCCTCCTCAGATGGGCATCATTGGTAAAGCCACTGCCTATGCCTCTGACATATTTATTTACTATTCACTTTGGTAAGTTATGTAGAGCACTGATCCAAATGGATCCAATGCAGAGTCAGCCTGTGAAGGCATAAATTACATAAATCTAGTACAATAAAAAACAATGGAAACATATTAGTAAAAAATATATGATGCTATATCAGTGCTGTCAATCTAGTAACCAAATAAATCTGGATAAAGTAAAAAATAAGCCAAGTTCTTGTACAAACTTTCTGAGCAGCTCGCACTGTAGTCTTTTCTCCTCTGACTCTTCAGGCCATTTTTGGAATTTCTCTCTTGGGCAACTTAATACCTTCTGGTTTACAGCTGTAAAACCAGTCCATCGTGGTTTGTGTGTTGTGAGCCTTCTGTCAGTCCCTTAAAGTGGAGCAGCTCATCCAGAAACTGTATAACCTGAACTGACAGCAGTGCTGAGAGAGACGAAGGTCACACCAGCACTAGCGTAAAGGATATCTAGTCCTGATGGCCTGAGTGAAAAGCACAATTCTCCAGCTCTGAAGGAAAGTGGAACTGCAGGAACATGGGAGAACAGCCCAAAATAAGAACAGCATTTAAATATTGCTTTTATAGCCTTAGTTTCTAGAATAAAATGTTGCGTTACCATGCATTTTTCTGAGGGATATGACATCTGAAACTCAAATTCCTGTCATTATTTAGTGAATGCAGTTCTCAATGCTTTGCCAGAAAATCAAAAAGCTTATGAGGAACAAACCAAAAATATGAGGTAAAAATCTGGAAAGCCTGAACAAATCTGGACAGATGAGAGGTATGCACCATAGGGAGGAGGTAGACCAGGTAGAAAGGGATATGAGGAAGGAGTTCTAGGGAAAAGAAGGAGGACTCTATTAAAAGCAGTACAAATGAGGTAAAAGTAGGTAAAACAAAGTGGGCACAGAAAAGATAATTATATACAATATTTGCAATGAGTTATATACTCCCACTGACATAATTGTATTGATTAGACATTCTCTGCTCACACTAAATACTATAAGAAATTTAAAAACAAGTTGCTGTGGTAGAATACCCACATAAACCAACTATATAACACTAGGAAGAAATTATATACTACTTAAGAGTTATCCACCTTAACAGTGGTCTTAAGCAGACCAACAAAGAATTTCAAGGCATCATTAGGAAGCTCAAAACTGAATATGAAATTAAAATAGCCAATGAAACCAAAAATAACTACAAATCCTTCTTTAAGTATGCTAAGTACATAAAAATTAATACTCAGCAATGATCAGCACTGGGTGGTGCAGTGGTGCAGCGGATAGTGTTGATACCTCACAGCAAGGTTGGATTCTCAGCTGGGGTGCTTTTTTTGCAGAGTCTGCTTGTCCTCCTTGCATTTGCATGGGTTTCCTCCAGGTGCTCTGGTTTTCTCCCACATTCCAAAGACACTCAGTAGGTGGATTGGACACTCTAGATTGGCCCTAGGTATGAGTGTGCGCATTCTAGTTTGTGTTGTGCACCCTACGATCAGATCTGAGCCTTGGGCCAGCAACCTGAGCCCATAAAGTCTGTAACTGATACAGAAACAATGAGTGTTAAAAAATGCTCATTGCCTGATGTACCACAGGGTGTATAAACAGGAAAGAGAGAGAGAGAGAGAGAATGTTCAGCGCTAGTGTACAGAAATACTGCTCACAGTAGCACAAAGGAAATATTTAACATTTTAGGTTACAAATGCAGTGCAAATTTTACTCCACCATGAACTATAACTGTTATACTTTTTATAGGGTTCTAGCGAACCCCTACAACTACTGTGTAATTAGTTCACTCGGACCTGTCAAAAGCTAAAACCACATCATCTGTGGTCTCTGCTAACATAGTCAACAACAAAGTGAGGCTGTGTACTAGAGCTCAACAGCAAACTAAATTCAGCAAATTTAAAATGCCAACCAGCACTCCAAAGCACCAAACAAGTTTATTAAGAACAGCAAAACTTTCATGCTATTGCCTTTTCTTAATGCATACATAAAACTATGCTCTTAATCTTTTAAATAGCAACCACATGGCACAAACAACCTGGTTTTCTCTCAGCATTCAATCTAGTAATCTTTTTCAATAGTGGTTTTATGCTGACAGAAGAGTTCAAACCCAGTCTCCTGTCAGCATTCAGTCTAGTAAGTTACTTGACTGGATGATGACAGAAAACTAGGTTTGAACTCTGCTGTTAGCATAAAACTATTACTGAAAAAGAAACGAGTGAGTTTGTAAAGATATTTGTATTTCTGTAATTCTGTCTTATCTCTGGTCATGTTTCTATGTTTTATAATTTTAAATTCAAATCTTTTACTTATGTATTTTCTTGATATATATATATATATATATATATATATATATATATATATATATTTTTTTTTTTTTAAGGTATATGAACTATCACATAGTCGAACATTTACAATTTCGAACCACATATGGTTGAGACCACATGTTCGAATTTGTAAATGTTCAAGCGTGTGAATGGAAATCTCCATAAGCGGAGGTTTCCATTCACTTCAATATGGTGCAATCTCGGAGTTGGTATATTTAAGTAGTGGGGAGTGTGGGGGGTGCAGGGGGGTCCCCCCCCCGCATACAACAGTTTTTTTTTTATTTGTGCGTTGTATTTTTATGTTTTTATAGCTAGTCAAAGTTCTGTAACTTCGAACATATGTGTTTGACCATATTGCAGTCGAAGTTACAGCACTTCTCCAAAATCTCCCGACATTGGATATGTTTCATTTTTTTTTTTTCATGACACAACTGCCCAGGTAGGGAATGTACCACATAAATGGAGTGAGGTAGTAGTCCTAGAACTGTGCAGTTGCTTGAAAATCCCTGCAATCAGTATTGACAGAGACACAATGCAGTGTTAAAGAGTTCATTTTCTTGAAAGTGTACATATATGCCCCCAAACATCTGCAGGGTTACTGCTGCTGGTGAATACTTTTATATTTGTCTGTAGTGAGCTGTACCATATCTGCTAACAAATATTCCAGATTAGGACCCACTACCCAAGTCCAATGGAATTCATAACATTCTCACACTGAAACTGGTAAAAAATCTGTAGAAAGTGTTGTGCTTATGTTTCAAATGTCACATTGATGCTGTAAAAGATCCACCCATTCCTGCTCAGACAGATTCAGCATGCAGAGTGGAACATTGCAATCACTATGGAATGGTCACAAAAGGGCCTGCACCTCTTCTTACTGTCCAGTTCTGCAATCAATCCCAGTAGTAAATAGGTACATACTCTACTGGCAACAAAGTTATAATTTTGTTAGCATATTGAATCATGCATAATTACTGCTAAGTTCTACTGATAGTCTAATGGATGCATAGACTTTGCATATCCATCTAGACGTATGAAAGTACTATTACAACAGGATAACAACACACATCATGTCTCATCTAGTCACCCTTTCACCCAACATGGTTCATGGATTAGTACTAGGCTAACTGCCCTTATGGGCCACTTTAAGCTTAGCCAATTACCCCATGTGAGAATCAAACCCTGTGCCTTGTGTTTGTAAAGTAAACACCTTATCCATTATGCCATCCTCCCACAAATAAACATCCCTTACAACTTTTGAAGCCAGGACCCTGTATACTATAATCACAGCGGTTAACCACTAAGCCATCATTTGTCATTTACAAAAAGGGCTTAACAGATAGAAATGGTGATTTAGCTTATAGCTTGTTGGGCTTTCATCTTTTTACAAAATATGTGGACTTCAAGTGCATTTTCTCTAGACAATGTGATTTCTGGTATCAATGTTCTTAAAAAAAAAAAAAAAAAACAAGTAATTTTGTTCCTTCTCATACATCATTAATGGAGGCTTTCCTAAACTTATGTGAGAAGGATATAAGGAACTATTTTATGACTCAATGTGGGAGCAAGACATTCTGCAATTTAAATCTGGATGTTTTAATAGCTCGGAGCACTTTGCAAACTAATAACAATATAATAATTAAGCAAGCAGTCACGGGAGGAGGAATTGTGGTCTTTGATAAAAAAGACTAATTTGAACTTATGACGGATTTGTTAATTGATGAACAAGTTTATATGAAAATCCACAGATGTGGAGTTTTTAATCTGGTGCAGAATTTAATATTACATATATATATGATCCCTATATGAGTGGTATTTTGAAATCTGAACAATTTGAATTTCTTTTACGTAGATGAACCTGTTATAGCATTTATATATAGCCTCCAAAAACAGATAAAGACAAAGAGAGAGACCACCATTAAGACCCACTGTTTCAGGGCAATGGTGGGCCACAGATCCTATCTGTATTTATTCAGCTACTGAGCTTAAGAAATATGTTTTGTGTATTAGCAGGGTATTAAAGGATAGTCCATATTTTTGTTTGACTATCTGCATGGTACACAGAGAATACCAGGGGTAATTTCTTTATTTTGCTTTTCATTTGTTGTTACTTTTAAGGGTGATTCTAAATGACAAGGGAGCAGAATTAATAAGAAGATATTTATCTAGTTGCAGTGATTTAAGTAAAAAAGAAATATTAGTCTAATGTGCAGTACTCTTGAATTGGTCTTAGAAAACAATGTCTTCATTTATGGAGGGGCATGCTACATTCAAAAGTATGGGATGTGGGCACAGCCTGTGCTAACTGTTATTTGATTTGAAATATGCCAACAAATCGAAATAATTCTTAGATTTAAAGTTGTCTAGAACATCAGTAGTTGTCAATGAGATACAGGTATATGAACTGAAAATTCATATTTACATAGATATAGCATCAAGAATAACAACCGATGATAATTTAAGTTACATTTCAATGCTTTTTGTAAAACGTTTGCTAGAAAGGATATAAAGAATAGGAGGTCCTTATAAATAATAAACCTACTACATTAGAGGAAAGAGCAAAGGTATAGCAATATGCTATTTTGGACCTGTGCAAGGTAAGGATGAAAGAAAAAAGCCTGTATTTGAAAGGATGCATTTCCCATTAACATATTCAAAGAACACACAAAATGTATGAGGAATTAAAAGGTACTGGAATATTTTAACAAAAAAAATGAAATACTGCAGAATATAATAGAAACTATCCATAGATTAAAAAAAGTTTGAAGAGAGTACTTTGCTATATAGATGTTCTGGTTACTGATAATAAATGCAATCAAAGTGATACTTTTCCATGTCTAAATTGAACATTTTGCACTTATATAAAGAAAACAGCAGGATACCTTCATTTGAAAACATGAAAAAGATACAGGTTGAGATACTTTGCTGATTGCATTAGTAAGAATTTGATATATTTAGCAAGATGTCAGTCATGCTCTGTATATTATATATGGGAAACTAATGAAACATTAAGGGAGCAGATGTCTGAGCATATATTTGACATGAAAAGAAACAAGGCTACAAATGCCCTAGCAAGACAGGCTATGGAAGATGGTTAAAAGCATTGGTTTAAATTTCAAGTTTTATATTTGGTTAGGTTAAATCAGTGAGGTGATGATTTCATAACATATACTGAAACTGTAGAATTACAATATACCATAGAACTTGAAGCAGATAAATATCCAGTTTAAATGATGTTTTAAAAAGCAAAGGGTTGAAACATTTATATATTTATTTATTTGACATTTGTTTACTAGGAAAGTCCGACTGGCTCATGAGGTACCCATGTTCAGCGAAGGACTGAGGAGAAAAGCTCCAGATACAACAGAATGAAAAATTAGATGGACATAATAAAGTCATAGCATTCAAGCGCAAATATGAAAACAACACATTAGTTTGTCAGAATGAGAACTTAACAGATATAATAAAGTTGTAACATTTAAGCACAAAATTTGAAAAACAACACATTAGTTTGTCAGAATAAAAACTCAACAGACATAATAGTCATAGTGTTCAAGCATAAATTATATGGGATGCCTGACAGGAAGATGCAGCAGTATTTACATAATAAATGGTTATCATAACAATTATTAATATTCTAGAGCTCGTGAAATATGGTAACAGATTATATCGGTGACGGTGTGGGACAGTACGAGTAGAAAAGGTAGGGTGTAATAGAGAAGGTAGTAGGAATAGATGTGGAAGAGGTATGAATGCAACCTCAGGGGAGTATGTGTAGAGGAAAAGAGGGTAGGGTAAGTTAGTAGTGGGGATAGAAAGAGTAGACATAGAAAAATGTATAAAAGTACCTCGGCCTGGGCTAAAGCAGGAGCAAATCCAAGCTTTGTTGAGGTGTTCTTTTATAGAGGGTTTGAAGAAGTGCAGGTTAGATTACAAAGGAAGGGAGTTCTATAGTTTTGCCACAGATCAAGAGTAAAGGTTTAAGCCTGGGGTTTTGTTACATTTATAAGTGTGAGAAGATGTTTATCTTTAGATCTGAGATATGTATTTGGGATATAAAAGTTGATTAATGGGCTAAGAGCAGGACAAGCTAGTGGGTTCTGGATGATTTTCTTTAGTGTAGTAAGTTGTACGTTTTGTTGGTAGAGGGGGAGTTCAAGCCATCTTAGGGAATGTAGGACTTTACAGTGATGACTTAGAGGGGTTGTATTTATGGCAAATTTGACAATATTGTTATATCAGCTTTCTAGGTTTTTTCTTGGAGAGTTAGAATTGGGGCCACATATAACAGTGGGGGCAAGAGGTAGGTTTTGGCAAGGGTAATTCTGGTAGCTGCAGTGAGGAAGTTTTTACTCCTTTGTAGCATGCCTAGTTTTTGCTGATTTTTTTCTATTGTTTTATATGTGTAGGTCAAACTTGAGGTTATTGTCAATTGTGACACATAGTAGTTTGGTATGCTGAACCAATTCAATTTCAGTATTGTTGGCTGAAAAGACCATGATGTTTGTTTTTTTTTTTGAGCTATGGGGTTTGTAGATGAAGAGAAGGAGCTCTGTTTTTTTTTTAATTCAGTAGAGTTCAGCATTGGAAAGCCATGTTTCTATGGAACAGAAACTTGTTGTGTTATGTGTTGTAGGTGAGTTAATGTGTCTGATACGCAGATGATATTTGAGTCAACTACATATCAGATTAGAGTGCCTTCACAGGAGGATGTACGTAAGTATTGATGAAGACATTAAATAGTAATGGGCCAAGGATAGATCCTTAAAGTACACCTGTGGGGATGATGTGAAATGGAGAGACAGAGCCCTGCCATTGTACTGCTTGCTGCCTGTAAGCAAGGTAGCTAAAAAAACAATGAAGTGAGCAGGATGCTAGACCAATGTTGGAAAGTTCTTTAAAGAGTTTGGATACCATGTCAAATCAGGGTCAGATGTAGTGACTGCAGGCTCTGCTCTATAAAGGAAGATAGTGATTGAGTGTAAGAAGAGACACCACTTGATGTTTAATACCTCAGGTCAATTTATAACTGACAGCAATCACTTTATAGCCAAACAAAGCAACTAACAAAGAAATGCAAATAAAACAGGTTTTCTATCATTTCCTGAGACTAAATACCTGATGCAATATAGTCTGCTGGTCAAGCAAAAGGAAGACAGTGGCCAACTTAGTAAGGGGTCCTGCTATTTCACAGAGCAGGATTGTATTTAACTGATTAAAGTTAATACACAGTAAAGTTCCTCGTGATAAATATACTTACATGAAATAATGGCAAAAGTCTCAGTAAACCTGTAGGTGTAGGGCTTTGTGACAGAGCTCCTGCAATATCAAGGTCAGATGTAATGACCGCAGGATATGAAACAATGACAAAAGTCTCAGTAAACTTGTAGGTGTAGGGCTTTGTGATAGAGCTCCTGCAATATCAGGGTTGCTATGAAACAATGACAAAAGTCTCATTAAACTTGTAAGAGTGTGGCTTTGTGATACAGCTTCTGCGATATCAGGATCAGTTGTAGTGACTGAAGACTATGAAGCAATGACAAAAGTCTCAGTAAACTTGGAGGTGTAGGGCTTTGTGACAGAACTCCTGCAATATTGGGGTCAGATGTAGTGACTGCAGGCTCTGCTCTATGAAGTGAGATAGTGACCGAGTGTAGGAAGAGACATCACTTGATGTGATCATTAAATGGTTGATGTGATGTCATACTTGTTTAATGATTTTATTATATAAGACACTTTAGACTACTGTATCCATACTTTTGATAAAGTGATTTGCAAAAACGCATTTGCTGTTTTTTTAAATGGTTCATTAGAGCATAGCATCCCAGAGCTGACTTGTTTTATTACTGTTGAAATGCTATATGTGCACATACCCTGCTTGGCAAAGAGTCTGCACGTGCCTCCTAATATTGCAGATCTGTATGGCCTCTCACCAAGACAGACTTGTACCAGGAAGGGGCACAGGTCTCTTCTTTTGGAGACTGACCAAAAGGAGAGGATATGCCTGCTCTGTAAGATGTTTCTCATGTTGCAGTTCTGACTGCTCATGTACGATGATGAGCATTGCCACCTCTTTTACAGTCACAGTGTTGTATCTGCATGGTGCATTGTCATTCATGGACACAATACCTGCCCTCTTAACAGAGATTTGAACGCTTGTTGTCCTTACATTCCATAATGTATGCAAATCTTCTGTCATGTGAATGACCAATATACTGTGCATATGTACATAATATCCATTCCTTTTCACTGGGCACTTCACTTCATGTTTCTCAGTTATGTCACTGCTTCCCAACAACCTCTGGAGTTGTGTACTGTATCTTAGTATCTTACTATTGTTTACAACGCTAAACTATTGTAATGCTGGGCACCAAAATTTAAATATGTGGCATTATTTATGAAATATCATTGTCCTGGTCTGAAATGTACTAGCAATATCTGTTTAAAACCATTTCCATGTCTGCTCTACTTGCAATTATTAAATTACTGTTTTATTTAACTTTATGGAAGTACAGATTAGAATGTTGACTAAAGTGTTACAACTCAGCATATCCATTATTCATGTCTGGGACAGAAGAGCAGCCTGAGTAGATGTTATCAAACTTCCACGCTGTGCAATGAAACAAACTTGACAAACCAAGTATTTGTCTCCCAGTGCCAGTAATACTTTTTCATGTTAATATTTTGTTATACCAGACTGAACAAACGTATTCTGCTTATTGGTTAGGAAAACCTATTCCCAATTATGCTCTTAAATTCCGAACATTTCATCGCTTTACATTTCTAAGATTCCATACCACAGGCTGACTTGTCTAGAAAGCTAAGTTAAGAAAACTGTCACATGCATTATAATACAAAGTACACTTGACCTTTTCTATGTACTTCCAGATAACTGTATCATGCATAAAATAATTAAAACTAGGTAGCTACTCATTAAGCCAGTTCTGACCACTCAAGCATCACCATAAGCATTTATTTCAGAAGGTTAAATCTGTTTGTGCATATGTGGTATCTAGTAAAAGCCCATATGGTGTCATCAGAACATCACCAGCACATACTGTGTTGAAACAGTTACATGGCAATTATCAAACACATGTGGCACTACCTAAAAATGTTAGCATTCTCAGTAGCTCAACAGATAGCACATTTGTCTTGGGTATAGAAGGTAAAGAATTATTCCCACATAGCAGGTAACTGGATTCATTTTCCAGTACTGACACTGTAGTGCAGTGGCAGGAAGTAAGGCGGGGGTGGTGGGGGGGGGGGTGATGCACTCATAAGTGTACTGTCATTTAGATGACATGTTAAAATGAGGCCCTATCTGCTTAAGTTTGTGGTATATCAGGTGGGTATAAAAGATCCCAGGGCATTTATAAAAAAAGAGTAGTTAAATTTCCCATTACCTAGGCCAAATTTTCCTAGTTAGAATGAATACTACCTCAGGTTTCCCCTGAAAAGAGGCCATGCTATATAATGCACAGAGTCAGTTGTGCGGGATATCAAAAAAAATCCACTATATTTTTGATATAAAATAAGACAATGTCTATTTTCTGCTGAATAAGAGTTAACATCATAAAGAACAACTTTTTTCTACACTGCAGTAGTATTACTGAAATAAGGACACTACAGCAACTTAAAATGCAAACACAACTTCTTTGTTCATCCCTGACACTTGGCTCATTATATAAAATAGTGCAGATCTTAACATTTGCTTTCTTTACTTTACTAACAAATAGTTTTAAGACATTTTCAGAAACAGGCTAGAATGTATAATTGGCATATAGGACAATCATTTTTTGATACAGTATGTGTACAGTGCAGTGGCATTTTAGAAGGTACTTTAAATGATAATGAAAAATAAGGCACCTGTTTTTCATTTTAGAAACAAAGCTCTCAAACCTCCCTGGGATGTTTGCTTCATCCACATTTTATATCATTGACTCAAAGGTCGCTGTGCCTTAAAAAATAATTATTGAAGACCTTGTATGACTGGTAGATTATATACAGAAATTCCATGCTGCAACACAACTAATTGCACCTTAGCAAAGGCCTAATGCATCAGAATGCTATTGTTATAATAATATATAATACACATATTTCACACTATGATAACATAAGTCAAAGAGTAATCCACAGCAAAGTACTCAGGAGATTTAGAAGCAGGAACATCTCAGACAATATCTTCTTATTTCACTGAAAGTTCGTGAGGATGCCAAGAACTAAATGCCCTCTTCACTGCATAAAGTGTCACCACGCAATGATATCAGCAATCACAATCAGGTTCTGTGCAAACTGTATGATTATTTTAGGGTAACAGCTCATATATGGGTCATAGTATTATGCTTTTATCACATCTCATCCCTCTGATTACTTTCTCTTGGAGCACTGGTACTCATATCTTGCTAAAAACCTTGTTCTTGCTCAACTGTACTGAAAACAACACACGTGGCTAAAGTATATTCATGCAATGACGTCTGAAATACACAGTTCAGGCACTGCAATCACCACACATTCCACAAGACATATTTAAGTTTAAGGTTATAACAAAGATCTGCGTTCAGACTGCTGATTTCTGAGCACAACATTGTTGGCAAATAACCCGTAACTTTGGAGTAATAATTTTCAGTAATACTAGCAGACATGCATAAATGTTTTAAGAAATGCCATAATCCTACTGCAGCATGGCCTGCTATTCTGCTGGGTACACTGACTAACTATGCTGGATGCAATTTGCTGTGTCAGGGCTTGTACTCAATAGTGTAAAAACTGACCCTAGGCAATTTAATCATGTGGACAAATGTCTCCCAAAAATGAGCATGGGAACTTGTTGGTTAAGTGGGTTAAGGGCCCAGCTTGCTCTGACCTACAACAGGGACCCATGCTCATGGTGGGAGTGGTCTGCATGCCTCTAGTGGTTGGTATGTGCCTGCATTGAAGCCTAGCACTCCTGGGTCAAAATTAGCTGGCTTTTGTGCAGTTATTCAAATTGTGTTACCCATGATAGCTCTTCTTAGGGAAAACTGGACATAAAATCAAACAACCTATGTATCAAACATGAACTAAGGATTGCTACACCAAATCTAGGTTCAGTAACAGAATTCAGATTGCAAGTAGATGCTGTGATTGTAAGGAGGAGACTGTATATCCTGTGCATCCAGGAGACAAGGTACAATTGTAATGCAGTGCTACTTGGCTTGGGATTTAGCGTCTATTTCTCAGAGAGTAGACAGGCTTGAAATGATCTGGGAATTGTAGTGAGGGAGAGGCTTTATGAAGACTGAAATATGTCACAGAATTAGTGACTCCTGGCAGTCAGATGCCAGTGTAAAGATATGGCACTATTCATAATCTCAGTCCTGTATCCCACAGCAGGGTTGTGATGGTGAGGAAAAGAGTGCATTCAGATAGCAACTGCAGGACCTACTAGATAAAGGTGGACAGTATGAGGTGGTGTTGATAATCGGAGAATTAAATATTCATATTGGGACAAGTGCAGCATGATATTAGCACTACCTAGATCCACATGGGTGGGAAAAAAGACTAAAAAAATTAGAGGCCACTGCAGACTCAAATGTCAAATGGGTTGATGGTGGCCAACACAGGGTTCAGCAAAGAAGGCAGTCACAAAATCACCGGCATGAGTGGTCATCATGCAAGTCATGTAGACTCTCTCCTTATAAAGAAAGGACAGTGGGGTAGAATAAAAAATTACAACATTATCCCCAGTGAGACAGTTGGCATGCATCATAAAACACTGGTGGCAACAGTCAGTTGGAAGCAATGGCCAGAGCAGGTTGTCAAGTCAACACAGACTAGGCCGAAAATCTGGAAGCTGATTAAAGAGAAAGCACAAGCATTCAAGGAAACAGTCACAGCTGTTATACCACAGAAGAAAAGAGGAAATAGGTTTATTTGAAGAAGGATGGTAGAGTATCAAATGTGTGTAGAACATAGAGAAGGTATCTGGCTGAACCCGATATGGAAAGGAGGTGCATTAAGAAAACTGGTGGTGGAACACAAAAGTATAGGAAATTATCAAAAGAGAGATAGAGTGCAGAAAAAAGTGAGAGATACCGAAGACGGACCAGGCTAAGAAGGAATATGGTTTGCTAACAAAGAAAACAAGGGATAAGAGGCATTCTACCAATATATTACTCAGTAGATGCTACAAAAGGCTATGTCAGTTGTGAGGCAAAGACAAACAGATAAAGAAGATAGTCATTAGACACCATTCAAAAGAGATATAAAAAAACAGTTCATCTGTCCACAAGAGAAAAAAGTCAGATGGAAGGAGCGCTTTCAAAAGCTTCTAAATGAAGAAAACCCTACAGAAGATGTACTGCCCTATAAGTAATTTATGATGAAAGAGAAGAGGAGCCCTCCCCAGAAGAAATAAGAACAAAGCTAAAAATAAGTCAAGGATAGCAGCAGGCTCAGATGAGGTCACAGCATTTATTTGGGGAGAAATGGCTCCTGAGGATACTCACAGCAGCATGGATAGAAAGATCTATCCTAGATGACTGAAGAATAAGCACCCTAGTGTGAAAGTATAAAAGAACAAAGGAGGCATTCAAAATTGTGAGCAGCATTGAACTCCTGTAATACAGTGATAAAGTACTGGAAAGGGTGATTGATAAAAGAATATGCAGAAGTGTATAATATCTAAGCAGTTTTGATTTAGATGATGATGCAGCACAACAGACTTGATGTTTACAGTGAGGCAGATAGTGGAGAAGTAGCTAAAGATGAGCAAAGCGTCCAGCTGGGCTCTGCCAGACTTTGAGAAAGCATATGACGAGGTTTCAAGAAAGTTGATTTGGGCAGTCCTGCAATGAATTAAAGTCATATAACCATTGATAGAACTATGGCAGGCTATGTATGAGGGCCCAATCATGCAAAGTATAAATAGTGTCTGGATACACAGACGAGTTCCCATTGTGAGTAGTTGTGTATCAGGGTCCAGCTCAGAGGCCACTGCTGTTCATACTGGCCTTGACATACACTATCACACAAGTTGGAGGGGACCGATCAACAAAGCCATTGTGTGCAGATGGTGTGGCACTAGAAGCAGACTTTAAATGGGAACTTTAGCAATTAATGGAGGAATGGAATGCAAAACTCAGGACATACAGGATGAGTACAAAAATGACAGATTTCAGGCCAGCAAATAAGGAAGGTGAGGATTAGAAGAAGTTGAAAATTATGATATAAGGGGGCAGTGGAAAAGATTAATAGCTTCAAGTAACTGAAAGGGGTGGTCATACAGACGAGAAGTCTAAATGAGGAGGGGAAAGGCAAAATTAGAGAGGCTGCAGCCAACTGACACAGAGTGTCAGGAGTAGTGTATGACAGAAGGATGACACACACACACACAGTGGCAGGGGTAGTGTATGACAGGAGAATGCCAAAAGAGGTTGAAAAGAAAATTAAGGTGTACAAAACTGTGATGTGACCAGTACTTCTGTATAGTGCAGAACCCTGGGCATTGAAGGCAGAGGAAATAAGGGTGTTACAAATTATGGGAGTGACGTTCCTGATATGGCTGGTAGGATACAAACTGCGAGACACACAAGGAAATTATAACATGAGATCAGAAGTCAAAATAGATCCTATTGCACAGAAGATCAAAACTACAGATTACTGTAGCTTGAGCACATGTGCAGAAAAGCAGAAAATTATTTGAAGAAAATTTGGGAGAGACATGAATAATGCAATGGAAAACAAGGATGTCTAGCAAAGATATGGATGAATTACTGGAGAGTAGACATAAGACGTGACTGTTGAAGAGTGCCAGTGAACTGAGAGAGGTGCAACTATTCACACAGCACCACATTCATGTAGAAAAATGAAAACTTGGGAGTGGATGACGATTGCAATTGCATCTATTTTACTAACATATGGAGGTAAACAAACATCAGTAAAGTTGTAGCAGCCTGCAAAGAATCAGTACTGTAATACTGCTTTGTTACCAAGACACAGTAACAAAGTACTTAAGTTGCAAGCTCTGCCACCAGCTGAAGCTAGAACTTTTGCAGACCTTATGAACCACCCACTGCTGTCCATAGCTAGTTACCTATCAGGATTAAAAAAAAGAGAGAGAGAGAGAGAGAAAGAATGTCTTACATTATGCTATTACAACCCGGTTCATAGCTGCTGTTTCAAACTGTGGATCTGTGAACATTGCTTATATATTGTCTATACCTATTTAATATCCATGGGCATTTTGGTCTTCAAAGTAACAATGACTGTTGGGAAGACAAGGAGCAGAAAGCTGATTCTGTTACAGGATCACTTCAGTCTGTCTGTTTGTTTATTTATGTGTTTATTTATTTAAGTAAAGAAGGCTTTCTTTGTTTAAAATGAATAAATAGGCAAATAAAGTGTGCCTGACTGCTCAGCAATTCTGGACCACCTTGTACATGCACAGATGTCTGGCACTGCATGTGCGCACAGGTAAATACTCAAGGTATATTGAACACATAAATTAAATAAAATGTGTTAACAGTTCTGAATGCAACAAAATTTTATTTCATGTAAGCTACTGAGTCATTGGGTGTCCAAGAAAATATGTGTTTATCTATATCTCTTCAGAAAAATAACTCCATTGAACATATTTAAACACACACATGCAGGGGCACACACACACACACACACACACACACACACACACACACACACACACACACACACACACACACACACACACGCACATTTTTTTTTCTCAAAATGTATAATCCGTCCACTCAATGCTGTTGGCTCACATCTTAAACCAGCAGACAGTGCATTATCCAGCAATGCCATCCACAGGGCTTGCTAGGTCTATAGGGAATCAAAACAGACTGCCAGACTTTCTATCTATATCACAAACACACACCCATGCACATAGACTATAGACAACCTGGAGTTTAAATCCAAATATCACATTGATGCAGATGTAATCAGTGGGAGAGATTCCAAAACAGTTGCTGTCAGTGTAATTGATTTCCTCCACTTTAATCCAGCTCTGATTCAGAAATACTTGCTCTCAATGTAAGTGACTTACTTCAGTTTAAAGCCTCTATAAATATGGTTACACTGGGGGCCAGATTCAAAAGACCTGTTCTCAATGTGAGTGACTCACTCTAGTGTAATACACTGGAGTAAGTCACGTTAAATGAGAGTAGATCTTTTGAAATTAGGCTCAGTGTGTCTAAAGAAAACCAAAAGCCAAAGAAAAACAAAGGGGAAACAATCAAGGCTGCACAAAGAAGGCACCTCAGCTGAGAATTGAACCTTTAAACCTCTTGCTCTAAGGGAATAAAGTATCTCACTGTGTTACAATACTGCCACAATGTGTTATGCCCCTATTAATGTTATAGTAATATGTGCATGATGCTTATGATTATATATTACCTATGTATTTCCAACTCCTTCAAATTTGTTCCCAGTTCAATCTAACTTAAATCAATGCACATCATCACAGTATACAATGTATGTAAAACATATCAATATATATATATAATATTGTAGTACATGGTGGGCTGCGATTACCTTCTGATATGAGGAAAAAGCCAGACTTGTTAGGCATCTTTCAGGTATTAGAAAGATGCATAACATGATTTTATTGAAAACCTCTAAGCACTGTTAATATTGGGTCTCATGATTAAAAGCTGATATAGAGTCAGTTACCAAGAACTGCAGCAGAAGGGAAAACAGCTTTAAAACTTCTTAGACACTTTATATTCTATCAAACTTATAAATAAAAAGTATGGCAGAAAAAGTTTAACAGTTTTTAAAGTTGTTTGTTCTTCCGAATGACATTTGTTTTTTGTCTGCAGTCTGTTTGGCAGTGTTAACTGTTTTAAATGCTTTCAAAAGCATTTAAAAGTTTATAAAATACTTCATGCTCTTACACTTTTTTCAGCAACTGGTAGTATATGGGGCAGGTAAAGCTGAATGTACTACTAAGAATTATGACCAGGTCTCATTGACCATAACCATTATTTATATCTTCTCTACATAAATGCTGAAAAATTAATCTTGCAAGCTTCAGTCTTGTGGTGAATAAACACCTAATCTCAGTCTTTTATGTTAAGTTTTGCCTTGTGGCTCATCTAAAAGTCGAAAATGACAACTCTACTCATGTTATTAACAATGAAATATAAAACAGGTCATTTTTCCCAATAGCTGGCAGATTATTACTTAACTTACTAGTTTAATTTGTTGTGGTGTGTCTTTTCTATAGCCAATAGTTTACATTAAAATGTACAAATACTAGTTATAAATTAAACTTTAGCAGCATACAGTCATAGTTTGTACAATATTGCTGTTTCTTTTAATTCTAAATGGCTGCATTTGTTGCAGTTATTTTTTTTTTCAGTTTTACAGCATTTTAGAAAATTGCCCAGTACTACAAAGTCTTTTTTGCTTCTATTTCAATATTTAATTTAAATTTAATTTTAAAGAGTCAGAATATTTAGCAGTAGTTATATTTACAAGTTTTTTCTTCTTGTTCCATGAAGGCATTGATCCTCCCATGACCCAACTAAACCATGCATTTTAATATAAGAGAGAGCCTTTTGGGAGGTCATCAACCAGGCAGCTACCAGAGTTATTCACCCACTATGTGGACCTTTCCTGTGGGCAGGCTGACATCAGCAGAATAGTGCAATACCACCTAAATAATGCATGCATGATTCTATACATGAGCTCAAATGTAGTTATTGTGCAAAGTCACACAGCTTCATGGGTGCGCACACCTCGGCCCATCTGCTGTTTCCTATTAGACTTGCTTCTGATACATGATCATGTTGCAGTTTGGGTTGCCCCCTTACCCCCACCACCACCATGAATAGATGAGTTGCTGTTGGCTGCCAACTGTTACCATTCCAAGCTGCTTGTTCCAGCACCTGGGTCAATGGTCCATGCCAGGTAGTCTACAAAGCTTTATATTTCTATGTCATTGAGCCAGACTTATGAGTTTTGTAAATTTAAATTTCAAAACTCGCTGCTTCTTTATCAGCTTGTATTTATAAAGCACATTCAGTAAAACACCAAAGACTGTCATAGTTGAAAGACTAAAGGGGTTTCATCAAGAAGCAATACCTTATTTAGTTGTATCTCAGTGGAACTGCAGTTGTGAAATGAGTAGCAGACATGACCAATCTCTATTTATCTGGTACAAGCAAAGAACATGTCAGAATATGGATATTTTCTAGGTAGCACATAAGTTCTATGGACCATCTACAAGAGGTTAATATTAGAAGAAGGCATTTTTAACATGTAGATTGCGACAAAAAAACACGTTTGGATAAAGTTGTGAGAAGGGCCTTACCAATTATTTAACCACCTATAAAACAAGTGAAAAACAGTGATTTATTCAGATTATCTGGTCAGAGTCACTGGGCTCTTATACTTTGCTTAATAAGGAACAGTATACATCTGGTACCACCATTACATCCCATGGATTGTAAAGTTTTAGAACAGTTTTGGACATTTGATTCAAGTAACTAATTAATACAGTAAGAGGTACAAAAAGAGGCTTCTGACTGTGGCATTAATAATTGATGTCTTAATTTCTCACTCTTCATCTTGCATGATGCATGCATGGATGATTAGATATGTGTATTCATTTTATGGGTGAGTGTAGTGTATGGATGCGTGTGTGCGTGTGTGTGTGTGTGTGTGTGTGTGTGTGTGTGTGTGTGTGTGTGTGTGTGTGTGTGTGTGTATACGTATGTATCTATCTATATATTTACAAATACATACATATATATATATATCTTCTGATATCTTGGAGACATTATCTCAACAAGTTCTGCATACCTTTTTTTTTTTTTTTTTTTTTTTTAATTATGCTTAGCATCATTTGTTTTACAACACCTCTGGTCCCAGTACAGTTTAGATTCAATTAAGACAGGATTTGCTTTTTTTTTATTTAATTATGCTTAGCACCATTTGTTTTACAACAACTCTGGTCCCGGCACCATTTAGATTCTATTAAGACAGGATTTTTTTTTCTGACAAGTACAGACATACATGCTTACTCTCTTTTAGTATAACTCTTGAGGAAAAACTCAACTTTTACAGACTTTTAGTTATTTCGAAAAGAATCACACTAAAGAAACTAAAGGTACCTTTTCAGGACAACTTCCTGTCTATCTCTGTTTCTCTCTCTCCTCTCTCTCTTTCTTTTGCGCTTTCTCTTTTCTCGTGGTTATTATAATGAACAACTTTAAATAACACATTCCAAAGCATTTGCGAACGGATTATAATATTCACTTAAATCTGGTGAACTGCATGCTGAGATGTCAGCTTCATTTATCTGTTCTTCAAGTGATACCTCTTGAAAATCTGCTTTGCTAAAATACATTCAAACTCTTTAGCATCTTTCTCTCTGCACTTCTCTACTTCTGCATTTTTTTCTTTTCTTTTTCATTCATTTTTTTACCTGGATAAAGCTATTCTGCATAACTGCCTCTTTGCAGGAGTAACACAGGAGTGCTGTCTAATAAGGTGACATGCTCAGTCACATAACAGGTAGTTAGACACTGAAGGATTTAAACCCAGGACTGCAAGATGAAGAACGTTACCAAGCTTCTTGGACTGATCTTTACCTCGGAGTATATTTCAGGAACAGCACATGGTGGGGTCACTACAGAAACTTAAAACTGGATTTTCTTAATGTCTTGGTAATATTTTTGAAGTATTTTGGAAAACAGGATAAAAGGCAAAACAAAAAAAAAAAAAAATAAGCTTGGAAAATAACAGAATATGGCACCCTTGGTTGATACATCTCAATACTTAAATTTCTGCATTCAGGTGGAAGAGTTTGTTGAAAAGTAAAGTGCAAATTAAATGGAATTAGATAGTAAAATAACACGGAATATCTGCTTTTTACAGGTCTCAGGAGCATGTAAAAGAAACTAAGTGTAAATGACTATCCTTGACCAAGTTGAACTATTTTAATAACATACGTCTGAACTTCTTAACACACAGAGAAATTTGACTGTAATAGTGTACATTACTTTATTTTCCAACTCACTTTATACTCTGAAACTAAACACTGCAAACGTGGGTTAATGACTGTATACATAAAAGTAATAACATTAAACAATACTGCTATGAGCAGCATGATTTCATTAGCTATATTTGACTTCGGATCTGTTATTCTCTCTCTCCTATACTGCCCAAACAAGCAGGTTAATATCGATTAAAAATGAATGATAAGGTAATGCTTAGACGGTATTGTCAAAGAAGTCATTCTTCACCACAGTAGTCTAAGTTTCTCTTCTCAGACTAATTTCTGCTCATTTTTAATTAGCTACCTATGTCACTATCTCAAAGGGAAAGCATGCTTGAAAATGTATTTGCACACAGTAAGAAATGATTCAGCCTTCATGATAGGCTTGTTTAAACATAAACATTCTAATAATTTACATTTGCCATGTCATACTCAGTTGTTAATGACAATATATATATATATATATATATATATATATATATATATATATATATATATATATATATATATATATATATATAGTCCTTAGCAACTGTGTATGACAGGGTAAATGTAAATTATTAGGTTGCCTGAGGAGTGGAGAAAAAGTGTTTTGGTACCTATCTTTAAGAATAAGGGTGATGTGCAGACCTGTTGAAACTACAGATGTATAAAACTGATCAGTCACAGCTTGAGGTTATGGGAATGAGTAGTGGAAGCTAGGTTAAGGGAGGTGATGATTAGTGATCAACAGTATGGTTTCATGCTGGGAAAGAGCACTACAGATGCAATGTTTGGTCTGAGAGAGCTGATGGAGAAATATAGAGAAGGTCAGAAGGAGTTGCATTGTGTCTTTGTGGACCTAGAGAAAGCAGATGACAGGGTGCCTAGAGAGGAGCTGTGGTATTGTATGTGGAAGTCAGGAGTGGCAGAGAAGTATGTAAGAGTGGTACAGGATATCTACGAGGATAGTGTGACAGTGGTGATGTCTGCAGTGGGAGTGACAGAGGCATTTAAGGTGGAGGTGGGATTACATCAAGGACCAGCTCTGAGCCCTTTCTTATTTGCAGTGGTGATGCACAGGTTGACAGACGAGATCAGACAGGAGGCCCTATGGACTATGATGTTTGCAGATGACATTGTGATCTGTAGTGAGAGTAGTGACCAGGTTGAGGAGACCCTGGAGAGGTGGAAATATGCTCAAGAGAGGAGAGGAATGAAGGTTAGCAGGACTAAGACAGAATATATACTTGTGCGAATGAGAGGGAGGATAGAAGACTGGTGAGGATGCAGGGAGTAGAGTTGGTGAAGGTGGATGAGTTTAAGTACTTGGGATCAACAGTTCAGAGTAATGGTGAGTGTGGAAGAGAGGTGAAGAAGAGAGTACAGGCAGGGTGGAATGGGTGGAGAAGAGTGTCAGGAGTGATTTGTGACAGATGGGTACCAGTAAGAGTGAATGGGAAGGTCTACAAGAGGGTAGTGAGACCAGCTATGTTATATGGGTTGGAGACGGTGACATTGACAAAAAGTCAGGAGTCAGAGTTGGACGTGGCAGAGTTAATGATGTTAAGATTTGCACTGGGTGTGATGAGGATGGACAAGATTAGGAATCAGTATATTAAAGGGTCAGTTCAGGTTGGACGGTTTGGAGACAAAGCCAGAGAGGCGAGATTGTGTTGGTTTGGACATGTACTGAGGAGAGATATTGGGTATATTGGAAAAAGGAATTAGGCTGGAGCTGCCAGGTAAGAGGAAAAGAGGAAGGCCTAAGATTAGGTTTATGGATGTGGTGAGAGAGGACATGCAGGTGGTTGGTGTGACAGAGCAAGATGCAGAGGACAAGAAGAAATGGAAACAGATGATCCGCTGTGACAAACCCTAACAGGAACAGCCAAAAGAGAAAAAGAAGAAGATACACACACACACACACACACACACACACACACACACACACACACAGGTTTCACAACTGTCTCCCTTTTCCCATTTTTGCTTGAGGTGTCACATCAACAGTGACTACCACCTAGAGCTATTGTTCACACTGCCAGGTGGCTAGCTCCACCATGGACATAAGTATACATGCATATTCATACCTGCAAGCATTTTAACCAAGTAAGCAAAGATCAGATAAATTCTCTTTGCCCCTGTCCAGTGTGTGCTTATATGATAAGTAACATGCATTTTAACCAAGTAAACAAAGGCTGGATAAATTCCCTGTGCCCCTGTCCTGTGCGTTTCTGTGGTTTGTAACTGCAAGTCTAATTCCATTTTTTATACAAAGAGACTGGTGGTTCTAGTCTTTAACTGCAAACAGCAAGTAAAGACATACACTCACTTGCACCAGTAATACAGCTTAGACTTTAGACGGATGGTAAAGCTCAATATGCATGTGTGTTGAAAGATTCTCATATTAATGAATGGTATGATGGTAGTTTTATTTGAGAAATGCCCCCACATCCTAAACCCAAAATGAAGTGTGAGGTACGGTGTTGTATAGCTTACCATCAAGTGGAGAGTTATGGTCTACACAAACACAGATGACCCTGGGTTAGGGAAGTGAAGCCATTTCATCAGGTAGTTGGGAAAAGATATCCCTTATGCAGCAGCAAGTGAAAAATGGGCAAAGACAGGGTGACAACTCTCTAAGATTGTCTGGAAAATGAGCTTTATCATCTGGAACATGCTTAGTGCAGGAAGCGCCCCTCTATATCTCACAATGAATTGGTACAAGTCATTTTGTGATGGCTGACAAGTACTGAAGGAAAATGACTTTGAAAAAAAAGCTTGTTGCAAATTTTTTTACTATTCAAATTTTATATTACTTCATTCTGTATGTAATATTAATCATGCACTGTAATGCTGTTACTTAAGATCAAATCTGCTTAAAAAATTCCAAATAAAATTAGACAGCACTTTACTGGTGCAAATGAAGAATCGGTTCTTTTCAATATTTCTGTATAAAGTTATTACTGATGAAATGCATAGTTGAGGTACACTGATATTATAAGACGGTTGAGACTGTACTCACTTTTTGGAAACCTTGGTGGGTTGTCATTGACATCAGAGAGTGTTATGTTGACAACAGTAATGCCGGCAAGTCCTCCTAACTGACCACCCATGTCTTTGGCCTGAATAAGTACTTGATAATGTTCTCGGACTTCCCTGTCCATGTTTGGTAAAGCAGTTCTGATGATACCTGTTAGACACAAAAAAAATAACAGAATGACAGACAAGTTAAGAAACCAATATAATTCAAGTAAAAGAGAATGAGTTCAACAAGATGATTTATAATTTTTAATTTTGAATGTTCACGTACCATTGCTTTCCTGTTGCATTTTCACCGAAGTTACATATCAAAAAATGATTGCAACATTTACATAAACTCTTCAATGAATAACAAAGTTAAATGTTGGCTATCTTAATATGTAATTCTAGTTATGGTGGAGATGTTTATCTTATTTCTGTTTCTAAAATGCTACCTGGCTGTTTGGTCAGAATAATATTTTATAATGTATGGCTAGGTACTTTTTTTAGACATTGTGAGCACAGTTTTCTGGGATATTACATATTTCTTCTCAGATCCAGCAGTGTTTGTTGTACAGACTGAAATGCCCTTTCATAGTAAACACATATAATTTGACATAGCCTCAGCAAACTAAGGTTCTTGACAAAACTGGTAAAGATTTAAATATCACTTAATGTCTGGTTGAAATCAATATATTTTCATTGAGAGATACTATTGTTTGCAGTCAATAACAGCACACAGAACAAACCGGCCTTAGGTTTTTTTCAATAAAAAAGCATTTAGAATATCCATTTTTCACAATCACAGCAGTATTATCATTCTGTCTTCATGCCATGCATTCATTAGGAACCACATCGTTTTATGAAAGACAAGTGCTTGAATCAGAGAAATTCAAACTCAGCACTCTGGAAATTATGGTAGCTTTAAAATTCTTTTCAAGTAGTGATAGTTTCTGAAATAGGCTTTCATATTTTCCAGATCACTGCATAATGGTAAGATGCTGTCCCGTTCGATTCTCAGCTAGAGCGTTTTCTGTGTGGAGACATGCGTGAATGGGCGTACCTTCGTTGAAGTTTGTGCTTTAGAGCCGGCAACTCGGCACGTAAAAATCTACTGCCAGTCATTAGCGGACCGGAGTTCCGCTGTGGCGACCCCTAACCGGGAAAAGCCGACAGACACAACAACAACTGCATAATGGTGAAAATCATAATTTTTAAAATGGCTGGCAATGACATGTCTATGGCTGCAAAACAAAATAACATTCAGAATTTCTCTGAAGATCAAAGAATCTACCTTCCAAGAGATAATACAACCAATATACCACTGCATTGCAATTTCCTTTTGCTGAGTCACTCAACAGTATAAACATCGTTGAGCTTTCATTATGCTACAGTCTGAATTACGTCGGCCACTGTATTAGATTTGCTACTAAGCCTTTGACAAAAGGAGTCTCGAAAACATAGATTATTTCCACCCTATCTATGTGGTTGGATTTTTGTTGAATGCTGTATTAGTGTCACTACTTTCATGTTTCCATAAAAGTTGGCACAGTTCCCTGTCCCTCACAGCTGCTGATACAGAAACAGAAGCTTCTTCCAATGAGCAAGCCTGTTCCATAGAATGTTCTTTGCCTTCAAGTGTTGGAGCATTAAAAGAGTCTGAACTATAACTGGATTAACTGCAAACCCAGCCATAATAGACTTGAAGAGAGTTTCATGTTCTAGTCATAAGGTATCCAGGGACAGCATTGCAGACAGAATTTGTATTAAAGGTTCTGTAACATAAGGATTTGTAAGAGTCCTAAATAATTGTATTTTATTTTAGTCTAACTGACCACCAAGGCCTCTTCTCAGCATTCTACAGATCGAGTAATCCCTCTTTAGAATGAACGTCAGGATGATTCACCTGCAAAAAAGCAAGCCCCATACAGTGGATTTTTTCCCTGGTCAGGGAATGAGCTGGATTGCCCATTCATTCCTCTTTGAGACAAGCGTTGAGTACCTAGAGTGAGCCATAATCTATACAGTATCATCCAGTGTGCTATAGCCTAATCCAACCCCCATCTTGTCGATGAAGTCTGCTATATGCATGCACATATGACAATCCCCATAGTTTCTTTCAGTGTGTGACATCATCTTGCCCACAGTGCTGCATCACACTTACCAGCAACATCAATGTCAGCAATGCATTGGGTATGACAGCCTGCCACCACTCAGAGCAAGTAAGCCAACATGGGCCATCCTACCTTCTCTGCTCAGTTCCTTCAAACAGATTCACACATGTAAAACACACAAACACATACAATAAACACACACAAAACTGAGACACACAAACACAGACACACACACATGCACACACACACACACACACACACACACACACACACACACACACACACACACACACACACACACACACACAAACACACACGCACACACACACGCACACTGAGACACATAGCTTCACAAGAAGACAAACACAGACAATATTCACTCTGACATACATACACACACACTTACAACAGCGACAGACAAATACCCCCCACACACAAACATAAACACTCATACACTCACACAGAAATACAAATACATTCACATATAATACATGAACTCTCTCTCACACACACACGCGTGCGTGCACACACACACACATGAGCGCACACGCACGCGTGCACACACACACACACACACACACACACACACACACACACACACACACACACACGCACACACACACATGCACACACGCACACACACGCACACACACGCACAGTGAAAGTTTGGCATTGAAGTCTTTTTTTTCTATAGGTAATAAAAGCATTGCTTTTTTTGTTAAATATTTAGTGAAACAGTGGGTCCTTAAATGTGTCCTACTCAAACCAGACAAGCAAAGCATATGTACTTGAAAGATGTTGGGCTGTCGTAATTACTCAATTAGGAAAGATCACTAAGAAGAAGAAAAAAGTACCTTCCCTCAAGAAATCCATTTGAATGGCTCTTTTATCTTAATGAATGTAGTTTATTTTAATGCTGAGATAGCAGGGCAAAGGCAGAGGTGCCAGAATAAAATTCTGACCTTCTTTGGTACACTTCTTTCATGCAGGAATACATTCCGTGATTTTTCACTAGGCTTTTTCTGTGCATTAATTCAACCCCTTGGAACTCAAAAGTTATCAATCAGTTTTAAAATTTTATAAACTGATTTCCTGAAATACATTCTATCTTAAACATATCTACATTTTTCACTTACTCGACCATCAGCGGAAGATGACGGCCACTGCTAGCGTTAACGTGGAATTACCCTACAACCCGGAAGGAGAGGGCCATTTGTATTTGAAGAGGAACCGTTTCTTGGACTGCATCGAAGCGTCCAACAACATGCTTTTGCTTTTGGATTATGACACAGAACAGAACGAACAGTATAATGAAGGCGAGGACATCGCAGGGTTATCGGAGGACTTAAACAACTTGGAAATGGATTTTTTACGGCTCAAGAAGCTTCAATTGCAAAGACAGCACTTTGAAGCGTGTCTTTTGAAGAAGGTGGTGCCGCGTGGTCTCAGGGCATTGAAGATGCCCACATCAGGTACTTTATATCCTGAGCTACTATTTAAGTGGCAACAATTAAATTTAAATTAAGCTTTGAATACATGAAGCTTTTAAATGACTTTCATAAACAAGAAGAAGACATGCTTAGAGCTAAAGTTACTGAGCAACATAAGAACATTTTTGCTAAATATAAATTGTGTAAAGTTGAAGCTCTTATGGAGCGATTGTTGGATAACGTTTCTCTGTATGAGAAACGTGCTCTTGAACAAAAGAAAAGCAAACTTTATAGGGATATCAGGGATTTTAATAATAACCAGGTATTTGTTTGGCCTCGCTTTGCACATAAGAACAGACAGGAGTCTAATATTGCATCCAACAATGTGGAGGGTGATTTGGTAAACGAGACCAACACTATTTCAGATACTACTATCGCCAATCATGTACTTTTAACATCCTCCCATGACAATAATGGGTCTATAGTAAATAATTTCAATGATCAAATCCAGGTCATTACTGGTACCACGGACAAGGTATTAGAGAGTTCTAACCAGATAGCTCATTTAAATATGGCACCGAATAAAGCGATACCTTTGACACCAGAAGTGGTGGTACGAAGGAAAACACAGAACAATAGTTCTGCTACAAATAAGGTAGATACCCCTTTCCCCATAGCGGTGCAACAGTCCATGGAACGAAAGAGATCCATGAGCAGGGGAAGGCACAAACGAAAGCTACCAGAAAACGAACACGTAGGTCCTACCCTAAAAAAGATGTGGGACAAGATGGGAACTCACTAGTGGTTAACCTCTCGAAAAGAGAACTCAGTATAGAAGAAATACAGCTTTTGAACAAAGGCCTTAGCTTTGTCCCCTCAAGTAAAGGTGACATTACAGACATGGTCATAGATGTTAAGAAATTTGTACGAAATGTACAATTAAAATTAGAATTCAAGAATGTACCTTCCGTTAATCAATTTAGTTCATCTTTTCGTCCCTATAGCACTTACATACCTATTCTACATCCATTATTAGATACCTTTTCGAAACTTGTGGAAAAAGACATCTATAAATTTTATAATACTTCCATCAATGATAGAAATAAGAGACACTATAGGGATAATTTAACCAAAGCCCAAAGGGAGGCAATGATTTTTTTGAAAATGGACAAGGAGTTAATAGTAAGACCAGCGGATAAAGGAGGGCCGGTTGTTCTCATGGATCGTGCTGAATATATTGATAGCATGACAACTATGTTGGGGGATAGTAGGTTTTATGAAACTATTAATATGTCACTAGTCTTGGAAAAGATTTCCATGGTATATAGCATGTTGGATGACATATTAGCTAGTAAATATATAGATTCTGAGTTGCACAAATATCTTAGGATAGATAATCCATTGATTCCGATACTCAATGGACTACCTAAAGTTCATAAATCATTAGTAAACCCTCCCATGAGACCAATAGTCTCTGGTCAGGGATGGGTCACTGAGGCACTGGCCCTATATCTGGAATATTATTTAGGACCCTTGGTAAAGGATAGTGAACATATTTTAATTGACAGCAAACAATTCCTGATAGACCTATATAAATACACTAAGACACTAAATGACAGTGAACCATTCATTCTTGTTACCATGGATGTAGTGAGTCTGTTCACAGTTATTCCGAATGAGGATGGTATATATAAAATACAGCAGTATTT
This sequence comes from Protopterus annectens, assembly GCF_019279795.1. Taxonomy (NCBI): domain Eukaryota; kingdom Metazoa; phylum Chordata; order Ceratodontiformes; family Protopteridae; genus Protopterus; species Protopterus annectens. The sequence goes on from NC_056731.1 coordinate 990,627,776, forward strand.
ACAGAAGAACACTGATATGAGTTGGGATAGAATTGAGCTTTTAACATTGTTTTTGGAAACGGTATTGACTACGAACCTATTCCTATTTGGTGATAACATCTACATGCAGAGGGAAGGCGTAGCTATGGGCACAGCATGTGCAAATAGCTACGCCAACCTAGTCATGGCCCAATGGGAGGAGGAACTGCTTTTTAAGTTGAATTCATTCAGGAAGCATGTGGGATTCTATAGGAGGTTTGTGGATGACCTCTTCTTCATTTGGAGGGGAGAGGTTGGTCATTTATTAGAATTTTTCACACAAGTTAATGAGCTGTTGGACTACTTGAAATTTACTACTGTGTATTCATATGACAGAATCTCTTTCCTTGATGTGAATATAGAGAGGTTACCCAGTGGTCTACTTAATACATCTATACACAGAAAGGCCTGTTATAAAAACACGCTCCTACATAGGAGCAGCATGCATCCTAGATTTGTATTCCATAATGTGATGAAGGGGCAAGTTACAAGGGCATCTAGGCTCAATCCCTCAGTGGAAGGATTTACACGTGAACTAGAACTTCTAAGGAATAACTTTAGTCATAGAGGTTATGATCTGACGACTTTTAACTCTATTTCTGATGAAATACATAAGCAGAGGAATACCACAGCACAGCCCTATTTCTCTGACTCTTATCTCAGTGGAAACAGGGTGAAGGCTAGTGAAGGACAGAATGTGAGATTTCTAACATATTATACCAAAGATTTTGGAGTATTGAAGGAAAGTTTATTGAAACACTGGGATACATTACTCCTTGAAGAAGAACTAGGCAGTATAGTAGGTGAAGTACCTACTTTTACGTTTTGTAATAAACCTAATCTCAAACGGATTTTATGTTATCCGTCCTTGTCCAGTATAGATAGTTATCGTAAATTAGATTTGAATGTCAACACTGTGCCGTGTAATAAGTGTAATCAGTGCATTTACATACATACTGATACAGTTTTTGAGCATCCAGTTACACACAGGGTATTCAATTTCAATACAGGAACACATTGCATGAGTAAAGGACTAGTATATTTAGCTACATGCACAGCCTGTACATCCTTCTATGTGGGGAAGACCAGCAGACAGCTTAGGGAGAGAGTGAGGGAGCATGTCTACCACATTGGTAAGAACACAGAACATAATGCCCTAGCGAAACATCATCATATTCAAGGCATGACACACAATTTTTTATTTAGGGTCATACAACATATATGCCCCACTGCTAGGGGAGGTGATTTGGATAATTATATACTGGAGTGTGAACTTAGATGGATCATTCGCCTGGGGGCACATCAACCACCAGGGTTGAATGATAAAATCCAAATTAAACCCATCTTGAAAAAAAGGAGGACAAGGAAGGTATATAACAAGTGATACCTAGCATTTCAACAAGTAGATATACAGTCCCTAACACATGCATTTTTATATGCTGAATTTTTATATGTTGACATTTAATATATTTTTTAAAATGAATGTTTTAAGTATATGTATTATATATTTTTATTCATTTCTGTATAAATGAATGTCTTGAACATATGTATTATATTCTCACATATGTATATTTATATGTCTTTGTTTAGGGATATGCTTGTGTGATGAGCCTTAGAGAAAGCTATAGTGTGGATTATATATATTTTCTATATTTTTCTATATAATACTGTTTTTACACAATACTGTTTTAACCTATTACTTTAAGAGTATGCACTTTAAGAGTATGCATCAGTCTCATTGAGTCATTAATTAATCAATTTAGGTAATTGCATTAGCTATATATATAATGTTAAAATGAGTTTTTATTGTGAGTTGATAAAGCCTGTTGGTGAAAGCGCTACTCTGGTATTAAAAGCTTTTATTGGTCTACAGACTGCTGCTGCATTTTTACTATGCTATATTTTGTGCTGGGAGAGAGCATTGGAATTTAAAAGAAGACCGTTGGTGCCATCATCTATTGGGATCCATTTTATGCCAGTGACTGTGTTTATATGTAGTACATACACTTCTTTTTTGCTGAAGTACTGAAAAGGTCTGTTAGAAAGCAAACTTATCTATTTCAGCCATCTATCTCTCAATAAGTACATCACAGCTAAACATTGATACACTTCGTTGTGCTAGAACTGTTGACGTGGTTTGTATCTTCCTTAAAAGATTCCTGTAAATCATGTATAAAAATTATTCATAACTCAACTGAGTAAAATTTCTGCCAGTGTTTTTGTTGGTTTCAGAGGGTTTTGACTGAGTTGAATGAACAGGATTCCTAAAACATCAATAAAAGACATTGTTTTGAGAGCTTAACAATGCATAAATGTCCAGTTGTAGTGTTGTAGTAATACATTATAAGAATCACACAGATTTCAACATTTACAAATGAGGTTTGGAACAGACCATTTTGTCCAAGGACATATTTAAGGTGGGGGGTTAGTTAGAGTAGCAGGATTTGGGAGAATAGGGAAAGGATAGGGTTAAATAGGGATGGACGAGGCTTGGGAGGAAGTGAGGTAGGGGTAGGGAGGGGCTTAAAGGATGTTAGGCAGGTGTAACTGGAATAGGAGTCACATTTTGGCATGAAATTGCTATACTGCAGGATTATATCCTGACGACCGGTGTTTTCTTTGGTCAGGTAGGCCTTGGTTTGGTGGTGGGCATGAGGAGGTGAGTACCTAGGGATAGGGTATGGTCATATGTTTGATGGTTAAAGGTGATGTTTTTTTTTTGAGGGGGGTGGCATTTGTAGATTTTGTTTGTGTATTACTATCATGAGAGAAGGTAGGCCTTGGGCCACTGGTCAGTGGCAGGTGGTCTTTTTATAGGGATGTAATTATTTAGTTTGTTTTCTGGTTGGTCATTTCAATTATTTATTTTCTCTCTAGGTTTTTGGCAGGTTAATGCTTAGCTGGTGCATAGGCTGTCTAAGGTAGTTGGGTCGTGGTAATTGGCTTTGCGTATTTTCTGTTATTGGGTATTTAGTTTGAGTTTAAAATCTGTAGTTCTTTGACTTTCATGGGCTTGCACATGGTGGGGAAGGGCTCGGTGAGTAGGGAGTATTGGGTGTTTCAGACTTTGTGAAGGTTAGATTGGTTGTTGGTTAAGTTAGGAGGTGTAGGCTCTGGCTTGCTGCATAGATGTGGAGGTGATGATTGCTGTTGGTCAGCTGGTTGTTGTTAGAGATTTGTATTTACAGCTCACACAGTTATTGTGTAAGGTTATCATCATTATTAATTTATAATGGCACCGTTTCCCTTCCTGGTTGTTTGGGCAGTTTCATTTAGGTTAGATGGGGAGTTGAGAGGGCTCCCCTCACAGTGATGATCATGGGCTGCCATTTAATCTGTCTTTGGATAAGCCAATAATATATAAAAATAAATTTCAGGGTACAGTAGTATGGGTGTCGTTCGTGGGCTTGGGAGTGCACGTTCGTTGCTGTGCATGCACAGTTGCTGGCATTGGAGGGATTGGCCATTGCTCATGTGCTGAGTTGCCAGGTTGGTTGGTGGAGGTGGTTTTCTGACCTGCAGCATTCTGCTGGGGGCACCTCGCTCTTCGCGGGCTTTGGGTTTGGCCATCTGGGGGGGGTCTCCTGTGCTTTGACAGTGATGTTCTTTTTGCTGTGTGAAGTTGATGTGGGGTGCAGTCTGTGCCTCTGTGCTGTTTGGTAGGCTGGACACCTTGGCTGCAGTGGGCAGGAGGGGAGAGTGGCAGTCTTTCCTAGGCTATGCGTTTGCTTCTGGGGTCTCTGCTTGCTTTGGTGAATGAGCTTTGCTGGGCTCCATTCTTGTAAAATCCCTGTGTTTTTAATCAGGTGGGGGTTGGCTGAGGTTCGATAGGCTCATCATTGGATCCTGTTGGATTCGTGGGTCTCTTCATTTTTGCAGTGCAACCGCTTAACGGTACACATTGGCATACGCTTTAGCTCTTTGTGGCAGGTCTAGCTGCTTTTTTGATTGCTATGGTCTTCGTGTGGTGTTTGAACATATTTACCAGCAGGCAAGGTAAAGGTTGGGTGATGGTGGTTGGGAGTACAGTGCTGCGGCTTTACAATATTTTTGCATGTTGCAAGGCACCTGCGAGTACAAGGTGCTAGGTGACTCAGATTTGTGTTTCTGCTAAATCTGTGTAAACTGTAGTCCAGGGAAGAAATTTTCTGGGACCATTTATGTTTGCTAGAGATATTAAATTTAGTGATTACTGGGTTTGTGGGGAAACACCAGTCACGCATGCTCATGGTGCGACTGATGGTCAGTGGGGAAGGTTGTGGCCTGGTTGGGATGTTTTTCAGGCTGAACGGGCATGGGACTGAGATTCAGTGGTTACCTGTTTCGCTGAGCTGTTGACGGAAAGTTTGTACTTAGAGTTTTGGAGAGGAATTTGCGGTGACTAGTGTATAGTTTGTTTTTTTGCTGCATTTCAGTTACATATAGAAGCATAAATGATGTTGTGGGTGCAATGTAATGGTATTAGGGGGTGTTTGAGCCTGCTCCGAATCTGGAGCTTAATCTGAGTGCCCCTTGGTATATGTTAAAAAAAAGAAAGGAAGAGCAGGGGAACGGGAGACTGACTGCTTTTATGGGCTATGGGAGTCATTAAGGAGGAGCATGACTGTGAGTGCATGTAATGTGTCAGCAGGATGTCTTCAAAAGTAAATAGCTGCTACAGTTGTATGTGCTAAACAGTGCATCGGTGGTTATTTTACTTACATTATTTTATTTAGAATTTTAGCAGCAATAACGTCATGGTGCAGTCAGTCTCAGTGGAAGTCCAGGCTTATTTGTTAGAGTAGGAGGAATTAGGGCTGGGTTTCTTATGACAGTAAAGCCAATGAGTTTTCTTCAGCCGGGCATGAGGCGATGGTGGTAGTTTTGTTCCACTTTACTTGCCAAAATGACTCCTAATGTTTTATGGGGCACGCTGTGTAGCTCTCAGTATCCCACACCTCAAGTTAAAGTAGTGAGGTAGCTAGACACATCCCTTTTGCACTTTGACTTTATATTTTGACATTGGCCCATGTAATATTTAAAATGTAAGCATCCTTCCAACTGTTGTTGTGTTATACTATGACCACAGATAGGGCTGCTTTCATGTTAATAGGGATTGGTCAAAAAAAAAAAATCCTAGTATTTATGGCTTTGTCCAGATTTTGGTACGTTTGGCAGAAAGGGAGGTTCCATTGTGGATGTGGTTTTAGGTGGGGCCATTATCAGTTGGGTGAAGCACTTTTCCTTTCATAGTATTTGCTTCCCTTGACCCCTGTCTAGCAGGGCGACTGACATGATCCCTAGGGTGAATTTCCTATCTCCCATCCGATCATTAAGGTTCTTTTTGAAAAGGGTCAAAGAGGTGCTCTGCTTGACATGTATGGGCAGTCTATTCCAGAATCTGGGGAGTCTCTGGGTCAGGAATCTATCTTTTCAGCATGTTTTGTTCATTGGGATGACAAGGTTTAGATCCCTGGAGTGTGTGGCTCTGAGGGATTGGGATTTCTTTAAGTGTAGCATGTCCAACAGCTCTGGTGGTCTGGAATTGCAAAGTTACCTGGGTTGTGGATAGGGATAGGTCTCTTCAGGTGTGGGGGTTTACTTTTAATATATTCCACTGGTAGTTAAATTTATCTTGGGTATTTGATTGGGCCATAGGAAGCATTGCTTCAGTTATGGCTGCTTTGTCATAGATGGGAGTGGCGGTGGTACATTCCTTCCTGGGTTGGCAGGATAGGTTGTCCTTGAAGATGTCTTGGCATGTGTTATTTATTTTGGATGTTTTACATGTCTTTTTCTTTCTTGTAGATGGGGTCTTGGAATGCTGTGGCTGTAATTTGGTATACGTGTGTATAAGGTGGAGCCTTCTTGTTCCTATTAGAGGGTTTAATTTTGTCCTTTTCTTTGTAGATGTGGTGTACCGAGTCCCAGTGTTAGGTGATCATGTGTTGGTGTCGATTAAAAGGTGGGGTCATTGGGTGAGTAATCAGAAATGGATAGGTGAAAAGACAAGCACACTGATCCAGAAGAAGAAGAAACTCATGACTGTCCAGGATGATGAAGCACAACCAACTTTTTGTTTACTTTAGAATAAGTATTAATGTTCTATGACCTTGTTTGATTTGTGATACAGGATAATGTACAATCCATGGTAGAATTAAGAGTTCTATTATTTAAGCATCATGTGATGCAGTGGTGCAGCGGTTTGTGTTATTTCACAGCTAGAGGTTCTCCAGTTCGATTCTCATCCGGGGGGCAGTTGTGTGGGCTTTGCTTGCCCTCCTTGTATTTGTGTGGGTTTTGATGGGTACTCCTGAGATTTCCTTCCATGTTGCTAAGTTGCTAGTTACTTAATATTGGATACATTTGTATGGGAAGACATATAGATCACATACACTAGATGGTCGTCATAGTGAGAATGGTTTTGCTGCATGTTTACATTTGGCTGCATGTTTAGATGGAAGTATCTACAGTTCTACTAGATCTCTCCGAGGCTTTCTATACAGTCTCCCATACCCATCTCCTGAGCCACCTTGCTAAACTTTAACCTCTATCACAATACCCTATCCTGGTTCTCAAGTTACCTATCTGACAGATCTCAAGCTGTACAATGGAGAAAAGGCACCTCAAACGTCCTCCCCACCCCCACTGGGGTTCCCCAAGGATCCATTTTTGGCCCAATGCTGTTTAACATCTTTATCAATGATTTCAACTCTGCCATCCCAAATACCAAATTCATACAATATGCAGATGACTCCACTTTAATCTGCTGTGCCACCAACCTCCCTGAACTTCAAACAAACACTCAGACTGCCTTCTCCACCACTGAGAACTGGATGCTACAAAACCACCTATCTCTAAATGCTAACAAATCCAAAGTATTACTTTTCTCTCCCTCTAAATCCTCCTCTCTTGATAAAAATTCTTTCCAAATTAGAAGCCATAACAATTCAACCATAGAAATTGTTCCATTCGCCAAACTACTTGGGGTAACTATAGATGAACACCTAAAATTTGACACCCACATTCAACTAAAGATTAAGAAAACACATCAAAAACTTGGCTTGCTATACAGAAACATCCACTATCTCTTTCCTTCTACTAGACAAACTCTCATCACTACCCATCTTCTTCCCTCACTAATGTATGGCGCTAATCTACTAACTAATTTATCTGCCTCCATCTCTTCCAAAATGAAAAGTTGCTATAATAAAATTTCAAAATTCGCCATCAAAACCAAATACTCCTTCCACCATTGCTCTGCCCTCCACTTACTAAACTGGCTAGAACTTCCCAACTATCTAGACTATCTCCAACTTACTACTGCCCACAGGCTATTATTTAACCCTACTAAATGTCCTGCACTATCCAACATCCTACAACCATATATCCCTCACAGGCCACTTAGATCTGCTCAACTAAACCTAATCACTGTCTACAAGCCAAATTGCCTTGCTGGACAGCTTCTCCTATCTTTTTCCTTAGCCAAAAAATGGAATTCTCTCCCTCCTTCATTAAGAGCCACAGAAAACGTTGACAACTTCAAAACCCAACACCATTCCCACCTCTCCTCCAATTGGAAGTGCAATTGCACTTTCCCCACCTAGCCTTCTTTTCTCTCTACTCTAAATTGTATGTCTATACTCCTTCTATTTCTAAACACCTTAACTCCCCCTGGATACTAGTTAATCTAACAATGTTATCTTGTATGCATAATGCAAATATTGTAAATAGTCTACTTTCCCTTTTCTCCCCTCCCTAACATTGTACTTATACTGCCATCACAAGACTCAGGTACTATGTAACCACTGAAATACTCAAGTCTTCACATGACTCAGATGCTATGTAGCCAATGTACCACATCATGGCTCTGATTTACAATGTAATTGTATCTTTAAATATTTTATTTTAATTTGTTGTATCTTAATGTTTATTATGTAATGTGGAGCTTTTCTCCCTGGGCCTCCACTGAAAATGGGCTCTTGAGCCCAGTGGACCTCCTCGGTCATCAAATTGAAATAAATAAATATAAATAAATAAGTCCTGATCACTTGGGTTGTGCACATTGAGGTCACAGATGGAATGCTGAGTGAGTAACAGTCAATGCCCTGATAGAAATGGACTTGGAAGGGAATGGTGTTGTTTTGTGGATGTTTTGAGTGCTGGAAAGGCGATAGTCTAGTAGGTAATTTTATTCAATGGTCATTAAGGCACATTCAGTTGGGGCAGTGGTGATTTCTTGAAGATGTAGGACATGTTTATTTTGGCCAGTTTGAGTGGCTTACTTTGGCAGGGTTAATAGTTGGTGTAGTGTATCAGTTTTGTTGCTTGTGGCTTAATTAATTTGATAAGCCCTTGCAGCAGATGGATAGGGTGGGTTATATGGATTTGTATTTTGATTATACATTTATAGGTGTGGGGTTTGGGGTGTATTTGTGGCATTTGTTATGGCTGTGGTTAGTCATTACGGAAAGGTGAGGGCCAGCAAGGGCAAGGACGGTTCTTAGGTGCTACTCTCATATTGGATAGTTGGAGGGATGACAGGAATGTTCGTGATCTATGATAGGGCTGCTGTTAAGGTTAGTTGGTGATTGCTCTTGTCTGGTTTTAGGGGGCACTGGATTAACATCAGGGAGGGACTAAGGGTTTAACAACAGGGAGGGACTAAGGGTTTACTTTCAGTCATTTGGCCTGTTCGTCATTTTACCTATGTATGTGACAAAGTTTATAAGCTGGAGGGTTGTGTTATTGGTGTGTGTTAGGGAGGATGATTGAGGGGAAATGGAGTATTTATTTTACTTTTGGTGTTTGTGTTGGCTGGCATAGGAGGTTCATTGGGGTTGTTGGGGGATTATGGTTTGTTTCCAGTTGCCAATATGGAACTTACAGGGCTGATGGTGAAATCTCATTGGTATGATGGAATGCAATTGGGTTTAATAACGAAACAGTATGGCTTGTTTGGTTGAGTTGCTAGAATGCCATGATGACTGAGCTGTTTTATTGCTTATAAGCGATAGTTAGTGTGATGGTGGGATTGCTATACAATGGGAGTTTAATGATACTATTTTGGTTGGTAGTGATGGGGAGTCATTAGAATTGCTATTGCTCTAGCATTAAGGAGAGCTCATTTGGTTATTACTGGATTGGGTGGTAAATGGGGTTGGCATGTGGCATGATGGCATGTATTTGACTCTGTGTGGTTTTTATAATGCCCTTAAGCCATTCTGAAGCTGCCATTGGTCATGAAGTGAGAATTATTTAGCTGATATGCAGTGCAATGCTAGGTTAGCTTAGCATAGGTGAAGGGCCAGTGCTTTGTTTTCAGTTGTTTCGGTATCTGTTTAATTTATGTGATAGGGTTTTAGGAGTTAGTTAGTGGGGACGGGGTGCACCGAATGATGTTTGGCCGGATGCCATAATGGTGTTTAGTTTGTTGGAAGTGTGTTGCAGAGAGGGGGAACAGCCTGTTCAGGCTGGTGGTCAGAGAAGAGGTGCAGGCTTGCCCTCTTCTGTTCCCCCTCTGGTGCTGTATGGTCAATTCAATAAGTTTGAAAAGGAAAGTGAGCAGTTACGCTGTTTGAGTACTTAAGTAAGCGGAGGAAGCTGCTTATTTGGTTGATGGCATAATGCAATAAATGGTAATGAAAGTGAGCAGTTATGTTGTTTGATAAGTATATAAGCAAGCGGGTGAAGCTGGTTATTGGATTGATGGTATAATGCATTACCGGGTAATGAATGTGAGCGGGTACGCTGCTTGATAAGTACCGATAAATGGTAATGGAAGTGAGCGGGTACGCTGTTTCATAAGTAAGTGAATAGAGGTATGGACGCTGCTTACTGATCAGGATGAGCAGGTTTTCGCAGTCCTGTCCTAAGATAAGATAATTTTACATGGATGTTATTTCACATGTATCGTGTTTGGTTGAAATGAATGAATATTGATTAACATTTATGTTTATGGAAATTTAATAAAGGTCGTCAAATGTCATTCAGTGTAATGTGTTTCTTGAAGGGGACCTGGACAAGTATTTTTCAAAAAAAGAAAATGGAGGTTGAATTGTTGAACTCAGTAGTTCAAATGCACTTCAGTTATCCAAGTCATCACTATGCCCATTATCTGGCATAAATCTGAAATACTATATAAATGAGAAGCAGTTTATAACCTTTAACAGAGGTGGTGAATAATCCGCTGTTACAACTTGAGTCTGCACAGGAAGAACTGGGGACTGAGGTGCAACATGTTGACCTTGAACATTTAAATGGTATGTGCAAGGAGTTAGAAAATGTTTTGTTTAAATTCAAATAGTATACGTGGCAGAGACTAAATTTTGAGGCATGTTTGCACCATCGTGTTGTATCTAGAGGGCTAAGGGCATCAGTTATGCCGGCCTATGGAACTACATTTCCTAATTTGCTGAAAAACTGGCAAATGGTCAATCTAGAGACTAGTTTTAAATACATGGAACTGCTCATTAACTATTTTAAGACTTATGAGGTTTCTTTAGCAAGCTCAGTACACAAATACCAATGTAAACTTTTTGATAGGTTTCCTGCCACTTTGGCACAACAGCGGATGGATGAGATTTATAATAATATATCCATATTTGAGTGCCGCCTTAAACAACAGAAGGTTAAAGAGTTGTGGGTTATTTGTGTGATTTTTCCACTGGCTAAGTTTTTGAATGGGCACGGGCTGCTAATTCATGAAATAGATCTGTGAATCATGATCCAACAGCAGCAACATGCCAACTATGTGAGACATGCCCATTAGAGACTTTGAAAATCAGTACAACAGTTCTAGTGAATGAGTGAGATGGACCGAGTCCACCGAATACCTATACACCAATAGCTAGAGTTACTGCACCAGTGATGAATGCGTCTGCATTCTCTATGGCTTCCAGTGCCACAAAACAGGTTTTGAGTGTGCACAACAAGTTGTTCATCCTAAAGAATGCCATAATAGAATGAATATGTGACAGCAGGTTTTTCTTGATCTCCCATTTCCCATCAAGTCTCTAACAAAAATGGAGAGGAGTCGCTCCAGCAGCAGAGGGAGGACGAGGCGAAAGGAACAACAGAAGGAGGGGCCAACTATCAAGAAGATGTGGGCCAAAGAAATGGACAAGGACTAATACACAATATTTCTCATAAGCAGTTAACTGACGCTAAACAATTACTGTTACAAAGAAGTTTGTTTTTCATACCGGCTTTTTCTGCTGTTTTAGCTGAAGTTACTAGTGATATTAGACTTTATGCACATAATTTAATGTTGCATCTGATGTTTCCAGAGTCAACAGATAATAATTTTGGGAAACCAAGTTTATTTTGCCCAATTTTGAATGCTACCTCGGATGTTTTTTGCTGTGCTTGTGAAGAAGATTTAGATAAATTATTCAATGACTCTATGCATTGTTTTAATAAAAACAAAAAAAAGGTTTTATAATTTAACTGAGCATGAAAGGGAAGCTTTATATACTTTACAAAGTATTAAACAAGCAGATAAGGGAGGGGCAATAGTTATCATGAATATGTCCTGTTATGAATCTACTATATTTGAGATGTTACAAGATACACAGACGTATGAGGAGATGGTGTTTTATCATGTTACTAATGTAATTATGAATGTACATAATATATTTTATGATTGTCTACTTTGCCATAGCATTTCTGAGGACATAGACAGGTTTTGTTTGGTTGAGTTTCCACTTATCCCCATTTTTCAAGCATTACCGAAGATTCATAAGGATCCTCTGCAACTGCCATTCAGGCTGATAGTAGCAGGTAGAGGGTGGGTAACAGAATTAATGTCCGTTTATGTTGAGAAACAATTAAGACCAGTGCTCAACAATTATGGGAATGTCCTGAGTGATTTCAAACAATTTCTTATAGATCTGTATGATATTAGTAAAAGTATAGACGTAATTTCTGATGATTTTTTATTAGTGATGTTAGATGTCTCTTCACTTTTTACTGTGATCCCTAATGATGTTGGTATAGATTTTATGAAAGTGTTTTTACTAGGTCATAGCAATTATAGTCCTTCAAAAACAGACGTGTTGTCCCTGTTTACTGAAACCATATTGGAAAATAATATCTTTATGTTCTCTAAGAGGTATTTTAAGCAGAAGAAAGGTATGGCTATGGGGACATCATGTGCCAACAGTTACACTAATATAGTGATTGCACATTGGGAGTCCTTGTATGTGTTGAATGATAATGATTTTACCCCACATAGTAAATTATATTAGTGATTTGTCGATGATATTTTTATTTTAGGGGAAGGTGATGTTGACACCTTAGAAGCATTTGTAACGTATTTACATGGGATGACTGACTTCCTTAAGTTTTCTATGAAAGTGTCAGCTCATGGCATGGATTTTCTCGACGTGTATATATCTGAAGATTATGAGAATGGTTGAACTATGTCTAGATGTAGAAAGGAATGCCATAGAAACTATATTTTACATCGTAATAGCTTGCATCCTCCCAATATTTATAGGAACATCATGAAGGGGCAGTTTATGAAGTTATCAAGATTAAATAAAGATGATTCCATTTTTGGAACAGGTAGAAATGTTGAAAAAAGAATTACTCTAGAGGTTATGGGTTACATGAAATACAGGGACAGCTTGATCAAGTCCTAACCTTGAGATGTAGTTCAGCAGCACCCTAGTATTCTTCTACCAGAGTGGATCAGAAAGTAACTAGAAGGGATGATTTTGGAGTGAAAAAGCTTTAGGCATTACTTTGAGTTACTCTGATAACATAGCTGATGTATGTGATGTTATCAGAAGGAATTGACATATTTTAAGATCCGACAGAGATATCAATGGGTTCATAGGTACAGAACCCACTTTTATCTTTAGAAATAAAAGTACACTAAAGAGAATGCTATGTTATAGCAGGAAAGTGAGTAGCATTGGTAGTAAAGTAGGTATGGTTCCATGCATGAGCTGTAATTTTTGTAAGTATATTTAGGTTTTAAAACATCCTACAATGGGTAGAGTATATAAATTAAATGTGAGTGCTACCTGCAGGTCCAGACATCTTGTTTACTTGGCACAATGTCAAGTTTGCCAAAAATTTTATTTAGGAAGACAGATCATTCCTTGATGGAAAGGATGAGGGAACATATAAAAGATATCAGTCAGGGTAATGTTAATAATTCTTTGGTACAACATGTTTTAGACACATCTACTGAGCATGTTTTTAAATTTTGTGTTATTGATTTGCACAAAGATGAAGGTAGGATGGGTGATGTTTGCAGTCATACTGAAAATAGAGAGTTAACTTGGATTTTAAGGATGCAGGCAGACAAGGAGGGAGGCCTGAATGACAGGGTCTCTTTAAGACCTAGACTTAAAAGTAGGAGACCCCTCTACTTTTTTAATGAATAATTAACATGTGACTTTTTTAATGAATGATTAACATGTGATCTTTGAGATGTGTTTCTATTGGTTTATTTTTAATATATTATAACACACACACATATATATATATATATATATATATATATATATATATATATATATATATACATACACATAAATCCATGCATATACACGCACATATGTGTATGTGTATATATATATATATATATATATATATATATATATATATATATATATATATATATATAGATAGATACACAGATATATATGGGTGTATTTTTGTTTACCGAAAGCTAATTATTTCGACAAACAAAAGTACAACCACATTTACATGAAAGTGCACTTTGAGAACTGGTAATAAAATCAAAAAAGACACACTACAAAGGCAGTTTTGCAGGGGGGCAAGCCCCCTTGCACCCGCTATGTGGGGTCTGCACCCTCCACATCCCAGCTACTTTATATATAGTAACTCCAAGATCGCACTAAAGTGGGGAAACAGGTATATTCCTTTACTCCCACTGTAGCGTGCTTCAGTACTGCAGTGTTCCTTTTTGTTGTTATTACTGGTTTGGTGAACTGGTATTCGCAAAAGTGCACTTTTGTTTAAGTGCACTTTCACGTAAATGGTTGTACTTTTATTTGTCGAAATAATGAGCTTTCAACAAATGAAAGTAGACCTATATATATATATATATATATATATATATATATATATATATATATATATATATATATATATATATATATATATATATCATATGCATAAAATGTAAATGTGCATGTGTGTGTGTGTGTGTGTGTGTGTGTGTGTGTGTGTGTGTGTGTGTGTGTGTATATATATATATAAATATATATATATATATATATATATATATATATATATACATAGAGAGAGATAGCTGGATAGATAGATAGATATAATATGTGTTCATAAAATGTAAAAAAAAAAAAACACACGCATATATATATATATATATATATATATATATATATATATATATGTGTGTGTGTGTATATATATATATATATATATATATATATATTTTTTTTTTTTTTCTTTTTTATATAAATATATATAGACGGGTCACCCAGCACTGAACAAAATTTTCTTTTGTCACCTGCCGTATTGTTGACCTGCTTAGATGAACAACAGATGTTTGAGATTGACAGACCCCAGGGTAGGGGATATCATAGATCATAGGAAGCTACTAGGCTAATGGCCCTAGGGCCCGTACAAGCCTAGCCAAGTTCTTACCCTTATTTCCATGATCAGAACGAACTGCCCCTGTCCAAGAGGGACACAGGTGGAACCCTCGAGGTGAACTTATGGTCACCCATCCAGTCGTCCAGACTGTGTTTGAAGAAGGCCAAATAGGTGCTATGTTTGACATGTAGTGGGAGTCTGTTCAAAAGGTGTGGGAACCTCTCAGAGGCAAATCTGTCCCTCCAGCAGGTTTTATTAATGTCACATACCAGGTTAAGATGTTCAGAGGGAGTAAACTGTGTACCATCTGATGTACGGATATGCAGTATTTCCGATAAAGCAGGGTCAGAGATTGCCTTGCATGTAAGTCAGAGATCATCTCTGAGTAGCCTGTATGTAACAGAATAAAGTGACAGTGATTTCAGATGATCCCCACAGGACAAATGCTGAAGGCATTAAATTTTCCTTATGAGGAACCTTTCTGGTTTCTCCAATTGTTGCAGGTGCTTAGGAAGGTACATACCAAAAGGGGCATTGCACTCAACTACTGGGCTAATGAGGAAGAGTACAGAGAGGTTACAACTTCTTTTTTTTTCTGGAGGCAATGCCCTTACTTATGAGATAAGCAATACAGAATGCTCTTTTTACCACTGTAGAAAAAGTATATATATATATGGATATATATATATATATATATATATATATATATATATATATATATATATATATATATATATATATATATATATATATATATATATATATATATATATATATATATATATATATATCCACCACTGCCTCAGCTGTGGTGTCGCTTCAGGATTTTCCACTGTTCTTACCACTGTGGAGACATGATCGTCAAAGCTAAGGTTGCTGTCAACCTGTGTGCCAGGGTGTCTCACCACTCAGTACGTACTTAAGGTGTTGCTATTGATGTGGTAGTTAGCATGGACATCGCTTTTACCAAAAGGAATGATAATACTTTTTTTATGTTTAGTTTAAGACTTTGGCACCAATCATTTGTTTAAGATGCTCTTGTAGGATGCTTGCATCATTTGGATATTCTATGGCCACTCCCAGTTTGCAGTCATCAGCAAACTGTCAGCCACAGACCTTTAGTTTTTGCTTGTACTTCAGAAAATTAGATTCCAAACAGTAGAGGTCCCAGGACTTATCCCTGTAGAATGCCACTGGTTACAGGTCTGCTGCTGGAGGTGGATTCCCCTATTTTGACTATATGAGTTCTATCAGTGAGCCAGTTAGCGATCCACCCAACGATATAAGGGTTGACACCTACTTGGGTGAGCTTGTCAATGATGCCTGAGTGACATGCCCTTTCTTCAGGTATCGTGTGATCTTTTAGTTAGTATATTAAATTAGTGAGGGGATGAGGGGAGTGCAGTGATGCCTATCTCCTTATTAAAAAAAAAAAAAAAAACACCTTCACTTGTATTGCATGTTCTGCAGATTAGCCTTGGAGCATTCACTGTATGGTGCTGACGTGTTTTGCTGACATAAGTTTGCCAACGCTTAGCAGATCTTTGTTTCCATAGCTCGACTATTTGTTTTAGAGCCTGTTTATACACACAAACATATATATACATACATATGTATGTAGCTAATTCAAAATAACGAATGACCACTTACCCAAAAATGAAATCTCCAAGATGAAATGTCAGAAACCTGATTTTAACAAATGTCCATATTGCCGAAACTTTCTCAGGGTAAGTATTCAGTCGACCAACATTTCACAAAGAAACACACTGGAGTATCTCCAACTCACCTCAATGTGGTGGGCTGTGCTCCCTACATTCCCTAACTAAATATACCAACTCCAAGATCACACTACTGTTGGGAAAATGTCATATTTCCTCCCCATGTTGGCCAACTGGATACCTACACTGAGAAATGATTCAGCAATATGGTTGTTCATTAAAATCAGGTTTCAGACATTTCGTGTTGATGGTTTTGTCTTCAGGTAAGTGGGTTTGATATATATATATATATATATATATATATATATATATATATATATATATATATATATATATACATATATGGGTCTAGGACTATTCACTGAAAGCATATTTCACTGAAACACATTTGACTGTGCACAATTCACTGAAAGCTCAATTCACTGAAAACACAATTCACCGAAACACATTGCACTGAAAGTTATATATGGCCTTTTCCCCAGTGTAGTGCGACCCTAGAGTTAGAATATATAGTAAGGGTGGGGGGGTGTAGCCCCCATCTATTTTAAATATTTTTAACTGTACACTTGGATGCTTGCAGTTTCAATAAATTACTCTTTTCTAAACTTAATATATATTCAAACTATGTGGGGGGAGGGGCTATGCCCCCACACCCCCCAATGTGGGGGCTGGTGCCCCTCACACCCCACTTACTATATATTCTAACTCCAGGGTCACACTACAGTGAAGAAAAGGCCATATATAACTTTCAGTGAAATGTGTTTCAGTGAATTGAGTTTTCAGTGAATTGAGCTTTCAGTGATTTGTGCACAGTCATTTGACTTTCAGTGAAATGTGCTTTCAGTGAATAGTCCTAGACCCATATGTGTGTATATGTGCATATGTATACACACACTCATATATATAGTAATATATATATATATAGATAGATAGATATATGTGTATTGTGTGTGTATTCATTCACTGTCTTGAATCTGCACTACTAATAACAGAGTGAATGGCTGGGGAAATCTGTTTACTGTTCTCATTGTAATTTGTAGCAGATGGTAAATGAAGCATGACTGTATGCATGTGGCTAAGGTATATCTGGATGCGAGATTTTAATTTTAAACCTGTTGGATATGCCAATATTTGTGATTAGTGTGTAGGAGTGTATCTTTGTGAGTGTTTACAGGTGAGGGTTATAGTCAGGGCTGGGTAAGTTGATATATTCAGTTTTGTGCAGGCATGCTACTGTTTGAGGTATACAACTTAATGTCTTGTATAGTGATACAGCTATGAATTTTTTTTTTTTATGCTTCAGTGTAGAGTTGAGGTTATGAGCTCTGGCAAAGTTGGAATTAGGTTTAGAATGCATTATTAAAGTAGTGCAGAAGCTGTGAAGCCCCCTCCGCAACCCTAATTTACTAACGCGATAACCCTTGTCCTTTCCCTTCTCCTAACCTGAACCCTCAGGTTACCTTACAAAACCCTTTCCTTAGTATAGCCAATATTCAGCAAAGTTTGTCTGAATTGTTGGCAGGGTTTTGTAAACAGATCAAATTCTTTTAAGATCTCTTTTTTCATTTTATGGATTTTTGAAATGCCAGCAGTGCTCACATGCTTGTGCATTTAGATAAATCAACATATATGCAAATCACTCTAATGCATGCATACTCACATGTCTGTCTACTTAGATTGATAGACATATATATAGATATAGCTATGTTCCCAAGGGTGTCTGTTTCAAGTAGACACTAAAATCTGCACCTAATTGCCCCTGTCCAAGAGGGACACATGTTCAACCCCCGGAATGAATTTCTGGTTACCCATCCAATTACTCAATTTGCCCTTAAATAGGGCCAATGAGGCACTTTGTTTACCATAAACTGGAAGCTTGTTCCAGCAATGGGGCAACTTTTGTGAGGCAAATCTGTCTCTCTAGAAAGTTCTGTTGATGTCACATACCAGGTTAAGGTCCTTTGAGTGAGTAACCTGTGTGCCATTTGACTTGCACTACTGGGTCAGAGATAGCTTTATATGCAAGGCACAGGTCATCTATAAGCAGTCTGTATGACACAGAGTAAACTGACAATGATTTCTGTCTGTCCTCATAAGACAGATCTTGAAGACCCTGCATTTTTTGTAAGTAACCTTTGTGGTTTCTCCAATTGTTGCAGGTGTTTGAAAAGGAACATACCAAATGGAGCATTGTACTCTATTTTTGGCCTGATGAGAAAAGAGTACAGGGAGGTTATAACCTCTTTTTTTGGAGGCAATGCCCTTACTTATGAGATGAGCAATATAAAATGCCCTTCTTACCATTGTGGAGACATGGTGATCGAAGTTAAGGTTGCTGTCAACCTGTGTGCTCAGATCTCTCACCATTGACTGTGTGCTTAGGGTATTGTTATTGATGTGGTAGTTCGCAGGAACATCCCTGTTGCTGAAGGGGATGATAATGCATTTTTTTACATTAAGTTTAAGATCATGACTTTGGCATCAGTCATTAGTCTGCTTAAGACCTTCTTGCAGGATGTTGACATTTCTAGAGGTTTCAATGATCGCTCCCAATTTGCAGTCATCAGCAAACTTTGTCTGTCACAGTTCTTTAGTTTTACCCTGTACTTCAGAGAAGTAGATTCCAAACAGTAGGTGCCCCAGAACTGATCCCCGTTGAACAACACTGGTTATGGGTTTGCTGGAGCAGGTGGAGTCCCCTATTTTGACCGTATGAGCTCTATCAGTGAATCGGTTTGCAACCTACCTGACAATATATGGGTTGATACCCAGCTGGGTGAGGTTATCAATGATGCCTGAGTAGGGGATTGTATTAAAGGCCTTGGAAAAGTCTAGATAGGCCATATGCACAGATTTCCCCTCATTTAGGACTTTGGTGACCATCTTGAAGAAGTTCATCAAGTTTAACAGGCATGATCTCCCCTTGACATAGCCAAACTGGGTTGGGTCGAACATTTGGAGATTTCCTATATCTTTGTTAATGAGGTCAATGATGAGTTGTTCCATGGCCTTGCATATAAGGCTGATCATACTAATGGGTGTATAATTCCCAGCATCCATGGATGCACCCCTTTTGTGCAAAGGAATGAGAGTAGCTGTTTTCAATTCCACAAGGACAAAGTCAGTGCTTAAGCTGTGATTAAAAAGCATGCTCAATGGCTCCATTCCACTGGGACAAAGCCAGTGCTTAGGCTGTGATTGAAAAGCATGCTCAATGGTGATGCTAATTCTTGTTTGAACCCATGTAGAACACAGCCCTGGTAGTTGTCTGGTTCCATAGATGCTGAGTTTTTGGCCTTGAAGGGGACATTTAAGACCTGCATCTGTGAGATACTAGGAGGAGAATAGGTGTTAGGGATGCTTTGGGGTGTATGTGGCAGGGACAGGGAAGTGAAGTTTTCACTGAACCTGTCAGCCAGCAAGTTTGCTATATCCACAGGTTTTATATAAGTAGTACCATTAACTATGAGTTCAGTGCAAATCTGGGTCTTACCTTTGAGGTTATGGATGTAACTAAAGAACACTTTGTGGTTGTCCTTTGTAAGGGAAGCTAATTTGAATTCGTAGTTAACTTTGAAGACTTCAATAGGAGTCTTATTTGCTCATCTAAGTTGAGGAGGGAGTGTTTCCAGTTTTGAAACCATTCCTTCCTAATCTTAGATAGCAATTTCTTTCTCCTGTTATTTAGCATAATAATGGCAGTTGTCCACCAGGCAGGTTTGTTTTTCCTTAAAGATATTGCTTTGGTTCTGTCAGGTATGGCAGAGTCAATACAATTGTACAGGTGCTTGTATAAAGCATTGGTGTATAATTAAGCATGGGTGTCTGTTCCATCAGTGGGGGGAGGAGTTACGAACCTATCTATGCCATCATGTAGGAAATTGTTATTGGACTTGGAGAAATGTTTTAGTCTAGCTGTCGCTAAGAGTGGATACTTGTGTTATAGTTACTTCTAGAGAGATTGATTTGTGGTCAGATCTCACCAGGGATGGCTGCACACTGGGGGTGGTCCCAGATCTTGGTTAGCACCAGGTCCAGGATGTTTGAGCCCATTGAGGGTGTGTCAACTAGCTGGTTCATGGTGTCAGCGTTAACGAAGTCCAGGAACCTCTGGGCAAGTGAGTTAGAACATGTATAATTTACCCAGTCTATAGACAGGTAATTAAAGTCACTGAAAACCAGGGTTTTTGGTTGTATCTTGATTGACTCAAGTAGATCCCAGTAGGCTGAGTGGATGTCCTGCTTCATGGAGGGGTCCTATAGCTGGCATTGACCTAAAGAGGGGTATTACCTACAGTCAATTGCACCTGAAGTAAATCAAGTGATTTGTGCTGTTTAACCAACCTAGAGATATATAGGTTCATAGCTTGGTACTAGGCTATCAGCCCTAGGGCCTATACAAGCCTAGCCATAACAATTCCCTGGATATTTCTTCCCACAATATTTACATCCCTGGACCCCTGTCTAGCAGGGTGCCTGACGTGATCCCTGGAGTGAATTTTGTATCGCCCATCTAATCGTCAAGGTTCCTTTTGAAGAGGGCCAAGGAGGTGCTCCGCTTGACATGTATGGGCAGTCTATTCCAGAGTATAGGAAGTCTCTGGGTCCGGAACCTATCCCTCCAGCATGTTTTGTTCATTCTGATGACAAGGTTTAGATCCCTGGAGCGTGTGGCTCGGAGGAATTGGGATTTCTTTAAGTGGAGCATGTCCAACAGCGCAGGGTTTGACATGGCCCTGTATGCTAAGCAGAGATCACCTCTGAGTAGACGATATGTCACAGAGTATAGCTGGAGTTTATTTAGACAGTCAGCATAGGGCATCTGCTTTAGGCCTGTGATTCTTTTAGTGAGGTATTTCTTTGGCCTTTCCAGCTGTTGCAGATGTCTTGTGAGGTACTTACCAAACGAGGTGTTGTAATCTATAATGGGTCTAATGAGGGATGAGTATAGTGGGACAATGACCTCCTTTTTTCTGGATGAAAAGCCCTTAGTGATGAGGTATGCCACATAGAAGGATTTTCTGACTGTTGTGGCAATGTGGTGATCGAAGGTGAGACCACTGTCCGCTTGTGTCCCTAAGTCTCTCATCACACTTTCAGTATTTAGTGTACTGTCACCAATGTGGTAATTCATGGGTACATGTTTTTTCCCAAAGGGGATAACTATACTTTTCTTGGCATTAAGCTTGAGCCCATGGCTCTGGCACCAAGCATCTGTTTCTGTAAGGCCCTTTTGTACAATATCCACATCATTTGGGGATTCAGTAATGGCTCCCAGTTTGCAGTCATCTGTGAACTTTGTTACTCAGAGTCCATTAGTTTTGGCCTGTACTTTAGAGAAGTAGATGCCAAACAAGAGCGGTCCCAGGACTGAACCCTGACATATTCCACTTGTCACTTGTCTAGAGCTGGATTTGGAGTTGGCTACTTTTACAGTCTGGGTTCTGTCAGTAAGCCAGTTGGCAACCAATCGAGTGGCATAGGGATTTATGCCCAGCTTAGTAAGTTTATCTATGATTCCAGAGTGGGGGATGGTGTTGAAGTCCTTGGCAAGGTCCAGATATTCTGTGTGGACCTCCTTACCCTTGTCCACAGCTCTAGAGACTGATTTGAAGAAGTTAATCAGGTTCAGGAGACAAGCTCGGCCCTTCACGACCCCAAACTGGGTGGGGCCCAGTGTTTAAAGGTTGCCAATGTTTTTGTTTTTATATTTATCTTTAATGAATTCTGATACACCACCCCCTTTAGTTCTCATGCCTTCAGTTTATGGTCTGAATGTGTGGATAGAAATGTAACTTGGTAATGCTGGAGTGCTCTCCACAGCCTTAAACCAGGTTACAGTGACTATGTCAGCATCTTCTAAGGTGAGGACTTCTTCCAGTGAGTCCAGTTTCTAGTTTAGACTCCTAGCATTTAGCCATATAATCTTGTAGTTGTTTTTAGGGGATATTTTTACATCGGGAATTTTGTTCTTGTGACATTGCCTAAAAAAGGCACTATGGGGCTCGCAAGAGCCTTAGCCAGTAACAGAAATCACAGGGGTGACAGATGCAAACCATCTCTGGCAAATCATTGAGGTCTATCAATCATGTAATCACAGGCTGACAGATATTGGAACCCCTTTGAATGACACCATAAACTAAGACAGTTGTTGAAGTAAATCATTTTTTGTTTGTACTGAGATATTATCCTAGGTGAAGGTAAAATGCTGCTTAAGGCTAGGGACATACCTGCCTGAGACACATAATCTGAGAGCTCAGTCATGTCTCTCTTCATATAGTCCAGGGAGGTAAGTCTTAGGTAATACACACTAACATGGACTATGACAGAGTCATAACAGTGCCTGTTGTTGAGAAATTTGAGTGCGTGTGTGATGTGGTGGATCCTGGCACCTGATAGCTGACTGTGACGTTTTCCTTATCCAACTTGGTGAGAGAGACATTTGTGTGTCTCACAATTGAGTTGCCTGTGACTAAGATTATTTTTTTATTTTATGCTTCAGGGGCTTGACTGGTGAGACACTGGTGTTTGAGATATTATGTGTACTATGTTCTTCAGAGGATGCATTATGTGAAGTGTGCTTGTCTTTGTGCTTGGAAAGTCTCTGACATTTAGGTAAGCTTCTCATAAGGAACTCCACATGTGTAGGTTTATGTTTTGTTGGTTTGGTAGGTGCAGGAGGTGAGGTGTGCATGCTTGACAACCTGCTTAGTATCAGATGGACTCACTAGTGAGCAACAGAGTCTGGATTCTAGGGTCTTGACATAGATGCATCTCTCACATAATGAATTTATTTGGACAAGAAGAAGTGAGTTGTCAGTGTACATGAGGCAATTGCTACATTGCCTTAGGATGACCATGTCAACCAGGCTGGCTGGAGAAACTGTGGATATTGTCAATCCATAATGCTAGGTAAGTTGATGTGGTCAGAAAACAGAGAGAAGACAGGAAGGAATAGGTAAAGTAGAGGAAAGGAGAAGGTGGCAAAAAATCTAAAGGGCTAGTGGGTAGGATCTGTGTTGGTTCCTCGGGAAGTCTAAATCTAGTCTAAGCTATAGAAAAACTAATTTCAGAACAAAAAAAAAACAGTTCAAATAAGCAGTGATATGGTCCAAATGCAAAGTCCAATATACCGTGAAAACTGAGCACTGTTTCAGCATCCTTCAATCAGATAAGTTCTAACTGCACACTCCTGCCACTTGGGTGCAGGGGAATCCTCTCAAACAAAAGATGGTCTGGTTTAGTGCTCAAGTTATATAAACAGAACTAGATTTAGCAGGTCTGAATCTAATCTATGCTACAGGAAACAAAATTCGAAAATTTCCCCAAAAAAGTTGAAATAAGCAGTGGTATGGTAAACAATGCAGTTCAAAAGTGCAATATGCAGCAAAAAATTATACTTAAATTTTGCAGAGATCAGCTGATGGCTTGGATTTGTTTATGTAGCAATGAGAGCAAACTCATTTTAACAAATTAAGCAATTAACCAATAAAAAAGTTCAAAACTGAGCCCAGTTCTGGCAATCTTCCATCAGATGTGTTTTAAATGTACAATTCTGCCATTTGGGTGGAGGGGAACCCTCTCCAGCAAAAGATGGCCTGTTTTAGGGCTCAAGTTATACAAACAGAGTTAGTCTATGCTACAGCAAACAAAGTGCACTGATTTCAGAAAAAATAAACACTTCGAATAAGCTGGCACAATAAGCCTTCAACCAGCAATTCCCAGCTCAGAAGGTCAGAAGCTAACCTCTCCTCCTACAAGAGTGTAGAGCAAAAACCTTCTTAATGTAGAATAACTGGCCAGAAGCCCAAGTGCTTAAACCAGAACCAAGACACTTCTAGAATAACAGACAGACTAAGCCTTCAACCAACAGTTCCCAACTCAGAAGGATGGAAGATACTTCTCCTGCCACAAGATTGTAGACCACAAAGCTTCCTAATGTTAAACAAAGCCTGAAGCCAAAGTGCTTAAACCAAAAGGCTTAGAATAACATTTATAATTTAATCAGGCTACCAGCATATAGATATAAAGATATAGATATAGATATGAATATAGATATAAATATAGCTATATTCAGAGAGAGAGAGAGAGAGAGAGAGAGAATGGAAGGCAATAATAAGGGCAATTTATGTGAACAATCAGGGCCGGCAGCTCTAGTAGGTCTCATGGCATGGTGATTAAAAAAAGAAGTGATATTAAAAGGAACTTTATTATATTCATCTCTACTAACTCATTTTTAGTTTATATGGTGAAGATAGCAATCATTGATGTTATAAGCATTTCTTTTTTGTTGTTCATTTAAAAAAAATGAAGTGTTTAAATTCCACCATATTTAAATGTTTATACTTTGCAGCACTAATGAGTAACATGATTACTTGATAGATGTCTACACCTATTCCTGCTGGTGACTAAACTTGTTCAACATTTTTTACACAGTGAGGCAACAATATTCCAATGAATCTGTATTAAGAAGAAGAGAACTTAAACAATATATATTCAAAAAAAGATGTCAATGTAAACAGTTAATAATGAAATTAAAAGGCTTTGGCAAAATAAGAAAGGAAAATAAGTTATTTTAGCAATGTTTAAGTAATTCTCGTCTTATTTATTGCCTGTCTTATTGGTCTGGTAGCTTTATGCAGGAGGTTAAGACTACTGTGTTGCCTTTCATAAACATTGCAGTTATTCTGAGTTTTAATTCCACAGTTCCCTTTTGCCTATTATGTGATATTAAATTAATCACTTAAACTGACATTGCTCCCACATCACCTTGAAATGGGACTCATATGACATGACCACTCACAATTAACATGTTAGTATTTATTAATTTAAAATAAAGGGCAGTGCAATCAGAAATACTTTAAATATGACAAGACAGACAAAACAACATCATTCATTTAATATAGCAGTTCCACGGGACATACCAAATTACCTTGGTACTACAGCTAATTTCTACAATCTGAATAACATCCTCATTTTGTTACAAGTTTGCCTGATCTAAAGTATGTGCTCAAATATATTTGAATGCCCCTGACATTTTACTTTTTCTGTGTGAACACCGTATTAAGTAGTAGAGTGTTTTAGAACCATATTATTAAGCTTTCTACAGACATCTATCCTGTGCAGGCATGCTTGAGTTTTGAGAAGCAAAATCCGATTCTTGTAAGGGACAAACCTAATTTTACTTTTAATCCAAATAATGAGGCAAGAGTGATGGCTATGAGGGTAGGTAGCATTCAAAATATTTCAGACACAGTGAAGGTTATAACCAAAATAAAAGTCATGGAAGTTGTTTTCACATTCTTGTAAAAAAAATTGCTATTTCTTCAGTTCCTCCATGAACATTTTGTCATTATGCAGAAACACAATTATAAATAATGGCTCATTATCTGTTGAGGGATTTAAAAATAATAAAAAACAACAACTTTAGCCAGATGACTTTAATAATCAAGTTCCAAAATTATATAATTATATTTCTGGCATTGTGCAGCTGTTGAGTATTGGAGCAACACCTAATTAAATGATTACCTGATTATTGTACCTTTCATCCCTTTGTGATGGCAGAATTCTACCTAAACCAGAGGAAAAGCTCTTTTTCCCTTGAGTGGTTAGAGTAGACTTCTAAAGGTATGGAGACTCCCTTCACCCAGGGAAAGCCAAGGTAACCCGGTATATGGCACAGATGCCTACCCAAATTCCTTTTATGGGGATGTCCGCTGGGCTTAGAATTACATTCTTTCCTTCTTGTTCATGTGGGTGATTTCCATAATTTTATCCTTCTCTTCCTGTACCTATTGAAATAAAACATACTGCCATTGTCCAGTGTTACCATTGGGCATTCTTTTTCTAACTGCAAGACAAGGTTTGTCATCATTTTGATACTATTTACGTTACTGTCATTGCATCACTGTTTGTTTGCTCTGTGTTGAATTCTGCAGTTGCTGGCAAAAAGAATGGGGTTCTGTGTGTTGCAACATGGCTGGAAAAAAAAAAACAAATTGTTTAATTGCATGAATAGAGGGATGAGGAAAGGATATTGTATGTTTTCTATAAGATTATTTGGGAAATGATAATATGATTGTTGAAGTTTTAGGGTTTTTTCAGGCACTATTTCCTATTTTACAATGGATGGTCAATAAACTAATTTTTTTTAATGTAAATGAGTTATTCTCACCTATAGCGACAGACTACTCCAATGACTGCTGAAGGACTCTACTGACAGTGCTATTGCAAGTGAATCCCCTAACTGCTTCAATGCAGAATAAAATACCTGTCAGGCTTTCTTTACAGCAATATATAGAAGAGGGTGTGTTTCCATTTTTCTAGCAGAACATTCCATGAAAAATGTTAAAACAGTCACAAATTCAGAAGATTATATAAGTTATATATGTAGCATTTCATGACAGCACTCTTAAGTGGTCTCAAACTACAGGCCTGTGCAACCCAATGTGTTGTGTCACATCCTCACTATCAACGTCAGATCACAAAGATGCCCCCTTTGAAGTAAAACTTAATAGTGAAAATCCAGCTAAACCAGTAACAGGAACTATTCTATGGCAAACTGTATCCAAAGTGAAGTTTTATCAAACTTCAAGGCTCCCAAATGCAGAGACCACAGCTACCTGTGCAGAATTATTCACAGAATTCCTATACAAACATGTGAATGGCTGCACAGAGGTTGCTACACCTACCACAAGTAAACCCAAAAACATGCACAAAAAACAAACCTGCTGTTTGAATCCTCAACTAAACAGGCTATAAAATAAAAGAAAAAACTCATGGCCAAGATCAGGAAGTGCAACTCCCTTAAAGAATATTGCTGTCTTATACAACAAAATAAGAAACTAATAGGTCTAATTAAGACATACAAGACCAACTATGAGATCAGGATAGTCTCACAGGCAAAGGAAAATCACAAGGCCTTACTCAGCTATGTCCAGAACTTTAATGATAATTTATAGCAGTGTGCCAAAATGTTGGTGACCAGTACCACCTTCACTGATCAGGGTGACATACCAAATTTACTGGCTGATAAATTCAACTCAACCCCCCCCCTCCACTCCACCAGGTAAATCCTCTCCGTCATACTATCTCCAGCTCTTAGCAGGGACCAAGTGCTGGCAGCAATTCCTAAAGCAAAGAACACCCCCCCTCCGTGTGTCCTGACAACATTCCCGGTTCCCTCTTGATCAGTATAAAACATGATCTATGACAACAACTTGAAGCAGTCTTCTACTACAGCCCTGAACAGACTATATTCCAAGTGAATTGAGGACCAAAACTGTAATTCACAACAGTCATTTTCCTCCACAAAAGCAGACCATCAACTCCAGACCCATCTGTCCAGCAAGGCTAATATGCAAAGCCAGGAAATGCATAGTCATGGAAATGATAAACAAGGAAATAAATAACCTGCAGACACTGTACCCATCCAAACTTGGCTTTAAGGAAAGTCATGCCTACTTACCCTGACAGACCTCCTGGAGAGGTTCACAAAGGGAAAGGACAAGGGTAAAATAGTGCATATTGTATATCTTGATCTAACTAAGGCATTCAATCCAATATCCCACTCAGGCATTATTGACAAACTCTCTGAGTCAGATAAAAATCGTTACATATCTCGTATTGCAGGCTGATTTACAAACAGGACCCAAGAAGTTAGGATTGGTGAGACCAGCTCCACAAAGAGACCAGTCACCATTGGATTACCCCAGGTCTCTGTGTGGACCTTATCCTGTCTGGCAGCTACTTGTCAGAAGTCAAGGCTAACATTCAAGAGGTCTGGATCACCATATTTGAAGATGATTGTAAATTTGGATCTATTAAAGATTTCACCCATGACACCAACATCTTGGAGGAAGGTTTAACACTGGTAATAAAACATGTCTAAGAGTATAGTAAGGGATCTGGGAAGATATGTAGACAGCAATGTGGCATTTGCCCAACATGTAGCTAAGATAGTAAGAAAATTGTTATGTGTTGTCCAACTTATAGGTAAAGGTATAGTTTCCAGGTTCAAGGAAGTTATAGTACCACTCTACTTATCAGACCTTGAATACAATGCCCCATTTGGCATGTATCTAACCAGACATCTATGTAACTATGAGCAATAGACTGGAGCAATTTAATGTTTTACCTTCCTTCATCTGGAGATGTAATATGTGACTGACAGCATTTGCAGGTGACTGCAAATAGGGATGCCTAAATGAGTTCTTAGACTAGACCCAAATAGCTTATATTTTGTTTAATACCACAAATGTGCATCCTTTAATTTTGAATAAGTAACATGTATCCATATATACTTAAAGGAGATATTCTGCAAAGTGCTGTTAGTTTTATAGATTTTTTGGATCAGTTTCTACATCTTACTTCTTGCTCATTATATAATGTTCTGGCTATTAGGATAAATGGATTAAGATTATAGGTTCATAGTTTCATAGATAGGTACTAGGCTATCGGCCCAAGGGCCTACGTAAGCTTAGCCAGCAAGGTTCCATGGCTTACGCCACCCAAGAAAGTTATTTTCCTGTGCCACTGTCGAGCAGAGACACAGAAGTGATCCCCGGGGTGTATTTCCTATTTCCCATCCACTCATCAAGATTTTTCTTGAAGAGTGCTAGTAAAGAACTTTGCTTGACAAAGATGGGTAGCCTGTTCCAGAGTACAGGAAGTCTCTGGGACAGGAATCTATCCCTCCAGCATGTCCTGTTTATTGTGGTGACAAGGTATAGGTCCCTAGAGCATGTAGCTCAGAGGGATTGGGATTTCTTTAGGTGTAGCATGTCCAACAGCTCTGGGTTTGACATAGCTTTATATGTGTCTGTTGAAGAAGAGAAGTAGGTAATTTTCCACTCCATTGCCTTTTTAAGACAGCAGTCCCTTATATTCTGAAGAGGATACATTGAGTATCAGAGAATCAATGAATGAAGTAATGTAATGTTTGGTTGAAAACAATATTTCCATCTGTATTTGTATGTGTGCTAACATCAAACATTTATAAGTGATACAGAAAGTAGTCACACAGAAGTCTGAGGATGAGAAATGCAAAATATTCAAAAAGACAGAATATGTTATTCCTGTAAAGAATTAATTACATACTTTTGAGACCACCTACTGTCTGTATACAAAATCACACACTTTTGTAACAACAAAAATTGTATAGAACACAGAAATCTGTTTAGAACCAGAAATAAAGGTAGTCTTTTGTGAAATTCAAGAACATTTTAAATGAAAATCAAATAAATTACTTTCATGCAAGTGCGATTAATAACAGAATTGCTTATCTCTTTTTGCCAGGGCATTGAACTCCCTTAATGCATTCAGGGTAGAATATGACATTTTTGTTAATGAAATTTATCATATGTCAGGAATGGAGCACAAAGTCCTTGACTACATCCTGGTAGCACTTTTGAGTCTGTTATTCGGAACACTATAACACTGTCAGCATGATGCAAAGAAGTGGAAGTTTCATTTTATAATAAAGCGTGTGTATGATTTATAGTCTGATATAAGCAGAATATTCCCACTGACAAATGTGTTTAATTTGCCTCATAGTAATGCTTAGAACAAGACTATTATTGTCAATTATGAAACACAAATCCATTATTAACTGGTTATTGCAAATTTGAAACGATCCTATGAGATGACTTTTAAATATGCTACATTACATTGAAATATCAGCAGTGTTACCTCTTTTTATCATATCCACCTGTCAAAATGACAGCATCAACTTTCTTTTTGTTCATCTTTTGCATGGCAATTAAAATCTGATAAGAAAGAGTCTCTGGCTTTTAAGTCCTATGATTCACAAGTTCCTGCCCCCTCTGTATACTCAGATTAGAGCAATGATAATATTTCTGATGTTCTTAATATTCCTTGGGAGTTTCCTAATATTTACCTCTATTTTACATTGTTTTATTAATTAGGATATACTGAGAATTTTTTATGGAAGTGACAAATGCGGTCTGTTAACAGTGTTTTCCGATCACTTCTTTGATTGGACCCTGTTTAGAGACTGTTACTATGTGGCTCCACAGATTTATTCATTTTTCTCTTGTCTGCTTGTACACTTTTCCTTCGATCTATGAAGCTTCAAGGCTAATGTCAGGATTTTTCTTGTTTAGATGACATTAGTCACCCCTCCCTATCAGACAGATAATTATGAAGTAACATCTGATGGTGTGATCCCTGAATTCTAAGCTTTTCAGTGTTTGTTTAAAGGTAGAGAGATACTTAATGACTTTCTATGATGAATAATGTCAATATATTCATATAAAAATGAACTATAAAGCATATTGCAAGATAATCTGAATAAAATGTGTGTCCTTTAAGAACTTTCCTAGCCAGTTTCTTTGGATATTAATAGTGTATGGTAAGCAATTCTGTAAAACGAAAATTCAAAAAACAGTCTCAGATCCTCTTTATTCTTTGGATGAAAGTTTTCAATATATAGTACTCTGCATGGACAAAGTAGTTATTGGCTTTTGCATTAATAACAGATAAATGAGGGCATTTCACTGTCAAAGATGCTATATAGTGCTTATTTAATGGGTTGTATTCCTGCTAGTGGTGCCTTTCATGTGGGCTCATCCCATCCATACTCATCTGCACATCTGCATTTTTTAGATGCTTCTGTTTCCTTCCATGTTTCATAGAGAATGAGATAAGTGAAATGCTGATACTGCAAACAGCTCACAAGTATGTATGGAATTAGTCTGCATGGTCGAACACAAGCGTGTGTGCACGCATGTGTGTGCAGTCTGCATCATACGGTCACCCTCTTCTGTACTGGCCTTCTGTGTTGCACCTGTATTTTGCAAGGAAAACAATAGGATAAAGAGGCTGACAGAAAATGACTGCAATGAATAACAGTAAATTAATTTTGGTCATCTGCTCATCTTCTATTCCCATTGACCACCCCTTGATGTTTGATAGAAAAATAATTATTTTTGTTGCTTATCTGACAAATATGGCTTAAAGCAATTACTTAGCTATAGCACTATTTGAAATTGCACAATATTTCCTTGTCACAGAACTCATGTCTGGTCCATTTGCAGTCATTATATGTCTGATGCATTTGGTTACACATGTGTGTTACACACTGTTAGGATAGTGAAACTACATGTTTCTTTACAGGAGAGAGGAAAAAAGACTAGTACTCCCAGATTTGTTTTTCTTTGTCTACAGTTATTTATACAGTTTTTTTCTCTTATGCGTCTCAGAACCTATGTATTATGCCTTTATTTAGGATGCTAAATACCTGTATATCTATGCTGCTTTCCAAAGATATTTCTTTATATTAAAAATAAATAAATAAATAAACTAGCACACTCAATTCATTTGTTTGCAGTGACCCTTCTTCTCTAAGATTTCTTCATAGCAGAGCCACGGGTGTTCACTTTTATTATTGCATTAAATATAACATCCTGCAGGCAGATTCTATTTCAGTCCTCTATACAAGTGGCAACAAGAAATTGCCATTTACACTGAAATAAGTGTTTGGTATTCAGTCTTTGAAAATTCAAATTGACAACCTAGTCAGATAAAAGAAAAGTTTCTGCGGCAAACTTTAAGTTATGTTCTGTAGAAAATATTTCTCAAAGGACTCAACAGTTAACATATAGTGCTTCCTGTAAGAATTCTTTTAGCATTTGTTCTCAATCAGAATAATTATTAGGACTGTGGGTTTCATATTGTCTGACATTTGCATGCTGTTTAAAGTGAGTGTTCACATAAAGAAATTGAATAATTCCTCTGGTGTCTCGGGCTCGAAAATGAGATTTAATAGAGAAAACTTTTCCCATTAATTTCTTTTTTGCAATAAAGCTAATCATGTAGAACTCACAAATAACTTTATTTCACAAGCATTTCAAATTTTTTAAGAGATATTCAATGTAGTTTAAAAAGCAAACTGCAATTACTGAAGACATAAGACACCTGGTACAATATATATATATATATATATATATATATATATATATATATATATATATATATATATATATATATATATGCACGGATCTGCTTCTAAATCTAGTAGCCCATATTACAGGATGAGAAAATACAGAGATGACAATAGCACAACACCACAATTTTGAATGTCGGATTTTCATGTAGTAATTAAACACTTGAAGTTTCGTCATTGTCTTGGGATTTTTGCATTCAGTACTATGAGCTACCAGGATTAGAAGTAGACCCATATGCCCACATATATGAAACACATATGAATATGGAAAAAATCATGACAGTTTGCTTAACCATAAATGATTTTCATTCTGCAATGAATTTTGATCTATAGTTTAGCACAAGTGACAACACAGTGGCATTTCTGAAAAGTAGGAGCAGCTAACTTCTTTCTTCTTTGTGGGTTATCCATGAAAATTCTGAGACAGGAATACTATACTGTTGTGCATGATAGCATAAGCTTTTTAAGCCTCCTTTTCACTTGAATATTCTGACAAATTTACTGTAGAAAACATTTGCTGTCATAAACAGAAATTATACTTTACAGTGTTTTCAGCATATAAAACAGTGCATATTTCAATCTACTTGAAATTCAACAAATAAAAATAGAAAGTGGTATGAGCAGGCTGGGTTCCCAAACAACTAGTATTTGCAGAAAAATATAGGAAACACCAGACCACAGAAGATAGTAACAAATAGAGCTCCAAAGTTTAATCCACAGTACAAAAATCGTGAGCACTTTCGTAGCCAAAGCTACTTCATCAGACAATTCAATAAACTCCACAGGGATTTTTAAAAATACCAACAGCCTATCGGTGTCAGTTCCCAATAAACAATTAGCTTAATAGCCACTGATTTAAAGGTGAAGCACTAGACAGAGACATAATATCAACTAATAAAACATTAAGTAAAATCCAAAGGTTGCAACCAGCACGTAGAGCAAAACACCAGCGGAATAAGCTGTAGAAATATAGACAAAAAAGAAAGTACGCTGGTGTATAATAGCCAGGTATCCAGTCATTCAAGTACACAAAATATTCACGTGAAATAACCACCACGCTAGATGAGCAATGTGGAGATGAATCTTTTAATGGTAGTGAGCGCTTTCGCCCGTAGGCTTCTTCAGACTTTTAAAAAACATTAAATTACAGTTACATCACAATTTAAATAGTGCTCTGTGCAACACTATTGGTCAGTCAATCAACATTAAAAACGTCATACAGCATTAGAAGATTTTAAGGTGCTGTCTTGCTTCATATAGAAATCAACATTTCATGACATTAAGAAAAACATTTTTTAAAACTAAATTTAATAAATAACTATAAAAATATCTATAGAATTAACTATAAACGCACAAATGCAACCATTCTTGAGAAAGAGAAAACTTCAAGTACCCCACCAGTAGTACATACATAGACTTAGTATTCGTACATATACAGGTTTTGTATTCATCTTTATATTTATTTTAATTGACTTTCTCTTTTTCTTTCAACCCCTTGGACTATGTACTTTCCCTACCTTTGATAGGCATGTACTTTATGAACCCTCTCCGTATAGCCTTTAGTTTTTTATAACTGTGTTCCATACTATTTACCCTTTCTTTCTGATGGGTGACAGGTTTACATACATATTTGTTATGACATTTTTCAATAACCTAGGCTCTTATACAGTATTTGCATATAAGAAAGTATAGTGTAGGTTCCATAGATGCTGGTTGTTTTATGTAATGTGTGTATACTTGCATTCGTGCGTTTATAGTTAATTTTATAGATATTTTATAGTTATTTATTTAAATTTAGTTTTAAAAAATGTTTTTCTGTCATAAACAGAAATTATACTTTACAGTGTTTTCAGCATATAAAACAGTGCATATTTCAATCTACTTGAAATTCGTGGTATGAGCAGGCTGGGTTCCCTGACAACTAGTATTTGCAGAAAATATAAACACCAGACCACAGAAGATGTAACAAATAGAGCTCCAATGTTTTAAAAGTCTGAAGCACTTTCGTAGCCACTACTTCATTAAACAATTCATCTCCACATTAAAAGCTATCTACGTGTCAGTTATTTCACGTAATAAAACATTAAAATGATTAAAAATACATAAAAATTTAAATATATAGAGATTTTATCTGCGTAGTGGCTTATTAACCAAAACCGGTTTAATACAAACTTTATCATTCAGACCTTTGCCCATGTTGGCATGCATCCTAATAATCCATTCAAGCTCTTTAGTCTCTACCAAATTCCTAATTGCACTACCTCTGCATCCTAGCTGAACTTTCTCAGTTACCATGAATTGAAAGTTATGTGTTGTCTCTGATACTAGAACATGCCTAGCCAGGGCATTAGTTCCTGCCCCTCTGTTTATGTCATATATGTGTTCCCTAATCCTATTACAAAACCTTCTTGTGGTCATGCTCACAGAGTGAACAACATTTAGTACAGAAAGCTAGGTACACAATGTTAGTGGTATTACAATCAGCTGTAAGTCTGAAATAGGTAGTCTTTCCAATGTCTGGATATCTAAAATGCCCTCTCTTGTCAATATATAGACAACAGTTACAGGAGTTACAGGGTTTCATCCCATATACGGGAGTGGTAGGTTGAACATCTATTGCTTGCTTATACCTGGGGCCACATAAGAGTCTCTTAAGGGATGTATTGTTCTAATAGGCATATTGAGGGGTGGTCCCTATCAGAGTTTTAACTCGGTCAGCAGAACATAATATATTCCAGTTCCTATGGTAGATATTCTGCAGCAATCTAATATTACTAGCATGAGTAATGGGAATTCTTATCAAGTTATCCTTCCTGCTCTTTTCCTCATAAACTTGACCTTGATTGGAAAAGTATGGTTTCCTCCCCTTTCTCCTTCGAGAACCCATACTCGAGGTAATGGATAGAACCTCTCGCCTCCTATACCCTCTCTCTAAAAATCTGTCTTCTGGCTGATGTAATTCTTTCTCAAACTTGTCATCCTTTGCTGTTAATCTTGAAGTCCTTAATGCTTGTCCTTTTATTACATTAGTGAACACATGTTGGGGGTGCATGCTTTGCCTATGGACAAAGATGTTCCTATAGCATTCCTTACGGAAGATTTCAGTACAAAAATCCCCTGTATTTTTCCTAGTTATACTAATGTCTAAAAATTCAGCATTCTTATTCGAACTGTGGGCTGTGAATTTCAAAAAGTGTGTACTTCTATTGATGTCACTCAAGAACGGCTGTAGATTTGTAGCACTTCCTTCCCACAACAGGAAGAGGTCATCTACAAATCTAAGATAAAATACCACTTTCTCTGACCATGTTCCTTCAATAATATGCTGTTTTTCCCATTTTGCCATAACAAGGTTGGCATAGCTTTTGGCACATGAAGTGCCCATAGCCACGCCATCCAACTGTTTATATATGCACTGTTCAAACATAAAGATGTTATTCTCCAGTATCATTTCAATCAGGAAACATAGAAGATCAATAGTTCTGGTATCATACACTCCATTTTCCTTGACATATTGACACAAAAACTCTAGTCCTACTCCATTTGGAATTACAGTGAACAGGGACTGTACATTCAACGTGACTATTAAACAATCCATAGTGGACGGAAGACTACTAATATGATCATGTAGATCCTTTAAATTAAAAAATGTTTAGTATCTCTGAGAATACATTTATTCATTTATAGTACAGGTTTCACAAAGTGTTCTACATAAACTGATCGTGGTTCAGTACATCATCCTTGCCCAGCCACAACATGTCTCAACAGTGGATTATGTGGATGCTTGTGTATCTTGGGCAGTCCCTGTATTATAGGAGTAGTGGGATCATCTACCAGGAAATAATTATACAACTCCATGGTGGTTTGGCTGCATTGCATACATTCAAATAAATCATTGCGTATTCTACAAACACAATCGTCAACCTGTATTTGCTCTATTCTCTCATATACTTCTTCATTGTTTAAGTTAGTAAATATAACAACCTTGTAGAATATGTAATCCATGATAACAAGTGGTCTCCCTTTATCACTGGTCTGAAACAAATTGCATGATCCTTACAAAGTGTTTCAAGTGCTGAACTTTCATCACAGTTCATGTTCACAAAACATTTAGTATGGCTCCTACTGTCATACAATGATTAATTATCATTAGTACAAGCATTCTCAAATGCTTCATTGACTCCTACAGTTATAGGTACATAACCACTGGCCTTTCTAAACAGATTAATGCTTTTATTACTTACATTTCCATCCTGAAAATGCAGCTTCATCATTAAGTTTCTAGTAAATGTCTTCAGTTCAATGATGTTCTCGGTAATCGTCATACGGCTAGCTGGTATAAAACTTGTGCCCTTACTAAAAACAGATTGTTCATCTTTGCTCAAACCGCGACTAGAGATATTCCAAATTATTGTCCATGTTTCATTTGCCACATCCTTTTGATTGTGAGGGCATTCTCCTCTTCTGTTGATATTTTCCGCTTCAGGCAGCCTCTGCCCTGACTCTGTTGCTGAAAATTTGATGTGCGAATGGGGTATGGCATCATCAAGCGTTCGTTGTCCTCTCTGGGCTGCTCATTTGTTTTTTCATTGCAATTCATAATGTGTGGGGTCTCTTTCCTACGTGTTCCACTTCCGCCTGATGGTGAGGTTATGCCATCAGCAACTACTGTCCTAGGCTGGCTAATCTGAACACAAGGGGGAGCTTCCTTGTTCCCGATTACATGCTTTGTATTCATATTTAAGGTGGAGCTGGACGTAGCCATGTCTGATATAGTATTAACAGTTCTTACTGAGCTCCTACATGCAAACAAACTCAAATTATTGTTGTTTTGTTCTCTTAGCCAGGCGAACACCCGTCCAGCCGAAAAATCATTGTTATCCCTTTAGATTTTCTTCTTTTTGTAGCTCAACAATTGTTGTTCATATGCATTAATAGTTTCAATCATGTGTTCTACCTTAATGTCTACTAATGCAGAGGGGCACTTTTCATATAATTCCATTTGCTGTTTGTCTTTGTTATCTGCCAACTGATTCTCCTCTGGTTTAAAAATCAGATCAGTAGTTTCATGTAGTTGTAGCTTGTTTCCAAGTTTATCTGTTGCCACTGTACAAGTAAGTCTCTCTATATATTTCCATAGGTGTTCAGATTAGCCAGCCTAGGACAGTAGGTGCTGATGTCATAGCCTCACCATCAGGTGGAAGTGGAGCACGTAGGAAAGAGATCCCACATATTTTGAATTGCAATGAAAAAATGAACGAGCAGCCCAGAGAGGACAACGAACGCTTGATGATATCATACCCCATTTGCACACCAAATTTTCAGCAACGGAGTCAGGGCAGAGGCCGCTTGAAGCGTAACACATCCACAAAAGGGGAGAATGCCCTCACAATTAAAAAGATGTGGCAAATGAAAAACGGACAATAATTTGGAATATCTCTAGTTGTAGTTTGAGCAAAAATGAACAATCTGTTCTTAGTAAGGGCACAAGTTTTATACCAGCTAGCCCTATGATGAATACAGAGAACATCATTGAACTGAAGACATTTACCAGAAACTTAATGTTGAAGCTGCATTTTTAGGATGGAAATGTAAGTAATAAAAGCATTAATCTGTTTAGAAAGGCCAGTGATTATGTACCTATAACTGTAGGAGTCAATGAAGCATTTGAGAATGCTTGTACTAATGATAATTAATCATTGTATGACAGTAGGAGCCATACTAAATGTTTTGTGAACTTGAACTGTGATAAAAGTTCATCACTTGAAACACTTTGAATGGATCATACAATTTGTTTCAGACCAGCTGATAAAGGTGGGACCACTTGTTATCATGGATTACATATTCTACAGGGTTGTTATATTTACTAACTTAAACAATGAAGAAGTATATGAGAGAATAAAGCAAATACAGGTTGACGATTGTGTTTGTAGAATACGGAATGATTTATTTGAATGTATGCAATGCAGCCAAATCACCATGGAGTTGCATAATTATTTCCTGGTAGATGATCCCACTTCTCCTATAATACAGGGACTGCCCAAGATACACAAGCATCCGCATAATCAACCAATGAGACCTGTTGTGGCTGTTCAAGAATGGTGTCCTGAACCACAATCAATTTATGTAGAAAACTTTGTGAAACCTGTACTAGCCAGGAATAAATGTATTCTCAGAGATACTAAACATTTTTTTAATTTAAAGGATCTACATGATCATATTAGTAATTTTCCTCCCACTACGGATTGTTTAATGGTCACCTTGAATGTACAGTCCCTGTTTACTGTAATTCCCAATGGAGTAGGACTAGAGTTTTTGTGTCAATATCTCAAGGAAGATGGACTGTATGATACCAGAACTATTGATCTTCTATGTTTCCTGGTTGAAATTATACTGGAGAATAACATCTTTATGTTTGAACAGTGCATATATAAACAGTTGGATGGCATGGCTATGGGCACTTCATATGCCAAAAGCTACACCAACCTTGTTATGGCAAAATGGGAAAAACATCATATTATTGAAGGAACATGGTCAGAGAAAGTGGTATTTTATCTTAGATTTGTAGATGACCTCTTCCTGTTGTGGGAAGGAGGTGCGGAGGTGCTACAAATCTACAGCAGTTCTTGAATGACATCAATAGAAGTTTGCACTTTTTGAAATTCACAGCCCACAGTTCAAATAGGAATGCTAAATTTTTAGTGCTGAAATCTTCCGTAAGTAATTCTATAGGAACACCTATGTCCATAGGCAAAGCATGCACACCCAACATGTGTTCTCTAATGTAATAAAAGGACAAGCATTAAGGACTTCAAGACTAACAGCAGAGGATGACAAGTTTGAGAAAGAATTACATCAGCTAGCAGACAGATTTATAGAGAGAGGGTATGGGAGGAGAGAGGTTCTATCCATTACCTTGAGTATGGGTTCTCAAAGGAGAAAGGGGAGGAAACCATACTTTTCCAATCAAGGTCAAGTTTATGAGGAAAAGAGCAGGAAGGATAACTTGATAAGAATTCCTATTATGTATGCTAGTAATATTAGATTGCTGCAGAATATCTACCATAGGAACTGGAATATACTATTTTCTGATGACCGAGTTAAGACTCTGATAGGGTCCACCCCTCAATATGCCTATTAGAACAATACATCCCTTAAGAGACTCTTATGTGGCCCCAGGTATAAGCAAGCAATAGATGTTCAACCTACCACTCCTGTATATGGGATGAAACCCTGTAACTCATGTAACTATTGTCAATATATTGACAAGAGAGGGCATTTTAGATATCCAGACATTGGAAAGACTACCTATTTCAGACTTACAGCTGATTGTAATACCACTAACATTGTGTACCTAGCTTTCTGTACTAAATGTTGTTCACTCTGTGAGCATGACCACAAGAAGGTTTTGTAATAGGATTAGGGAACACATATATGACATAAACAGAGGGGCAGGAACTAATGCCCTGGCTAGGCATGTTCTAGTATCTAGTATCAGAGACAACACATAACTTTCAATTCATGGTAATTAAGAAAGTTCATCTAGGATGCAGAGGTAGTGCAATTAGGAATTTGGTAGAGACTAAAGAACTTGAATGGAATGATGCGTGCCAACATGGGCAAAGGCCTAAATGATAAAGCTTGTATTAAACCGGTTTTGGTTAATAAGCCACTACACAGATAAAGTCTCTATATATGCAATTGTATGTATTTTTATTAATTTTAATGTCTTATTAGCTGACATTATGTCTCTATCTAGTGCTGCTTCTTTAAATCAGTGGCTATTAAGCTAATTGTTTACTGGGAACTGACACAGATAGGCTGTTGCTGTTTTTTAAAAATCCCTGTGGAGTTTATTCAGATGAAGTAGCTTTGGCTACTAAAGCGCTCACCATTTTTGTACTGTGGATTAAACTTTGGAGCTTTATTTCATACTATCTGTTGTGGTCTGGTGTTTCCTATATTTTTCTACTTGAAATTCAGCTGACCCGAGAGAGTTAGCAAATGCAGCCTATAGCATCTGCATCAGATGTTTTATTTTTTTCATCATTTGTGTAAATAGTTACACAAAACTGCTTATCTGATGTAAACAATGCATCTCACTATGGTGTACTGCTGTTCAAAATCTAACGCATACTATCTCCTTATATTTCCACATGTAACTTTATGTGTGTGTGTGTGTGTGTGTGTGTGTTAAAAATAAAAATCACCAAATTTCACTTCAGACTAGCATAAAATCAGTCACTCTTAAAACTATAAAAAGTGAAAAAAGAATACTTTTTTAATACAGTTATTCAGGCATTTTTCTTAATGAAAAAGTTTTCCTTGAACTAGATGCCCAATTTAATTTCAGATACCATGTCTTTCAGTCATTTATGCAACATAATCTGGTCATTCTCATTTGAGTATATGTAGCTAATAATTTCAAATCTGTACATAGAATTCATATTATTGCCCTCACTTACCACATGATGAAAAATCCTGCATAGCTCTAAATCATTCCCCTATACAATTAATGAATCAATTGCCATTTTTTCCTACCACCTCTACTGGTATTTTTGTACGTAAGTAATCCTGTTTCTAAGCACATTATGCCATGCCTGTTGATCTTTTTTCCAGAATGGAGTTCAGGGATTCCAATCTTCTGCAGGTTGAACTTCAGTGGAAGCTCTTTTGATCTTTATATGCTATAACATTTCTGAACATTATTCAGAAAAAGATTTTTGAAAGTACTGAATATGCCAGCTGTAGCCTTTGGTGAAATTATTGCCAAGTTATGGTCTTTTAGAAACAATTACAAGAATAACAAAGATGCCAATAAAGCCACAAACAAAAATGAAATTACTCTTCATCGACATTCATAGTACTTACACATAAGCATGAGATAAACATAAATAAGAAAATGCACATTTTCTAAAGGTATTAAGAAAAAATCAAGACAGGCCCTGGGATTTGTGAACAATCGGTTAGTCTTTGCATGAATCCTACACAATGTTTACATGTTAGAGCAGTGAGCAGCAGTGTTAATCGCATATACATGCTACTCATCATGCTAGCACAAATATATCCATGTTTCCATGGCCAGTAACAGTGTTGATGGCCAAGAAACTGTGCTGAGCAGCCAGAGCACACACAGTAAAAAAACAGACATCCATCAATCTATCCATCCTCAACCCCTTTTCCCATTTTGCATATGGGGTTGGGGTGTCACTTCTACAGTAACACTCATCTTGAACCAAGATTTGCAGCATTGGGTGTACAGGCATGTCTGTGGGGAAACCTGTTAAGTGTGCTCACATGGATAGCACAAAGAGCTACATAAGGCAAATAATGCAAGATGTACACAGACATAGAAACTGTAGTGTGCACATAAATGAAACATGAATACAATACATGTGTTTCCAGACAGGAGAAGTGCATTGAGGACAATGAGTACAGAAATCACAGATATGTGTATATAAAGACGTAAGAGGGGAGAATAAATGTTCAAATTATGATACACTAAATGCTGTGAAGGTGTTTATGTCATAATAAAATAATAAAATTTTGAAATGCCCATGCCAGAATAATTACTGGTGCTCACAATTCCTGTGCAAATATAGGTAAATAAAATCAGACAAAATATTATAGGATGTGGCAGCTACACAAAATCACATTGTATCAGAAAGGAATTACATGACATTTGAATGTCATCGACATGTTGAGTTGAGATGACAGTTCACAAAGACAGTACATACATAGTGGAATATCTGCACAGCATGTATTATGTCCATATAACATTTTGGAATATAGGAATGTCTCACAAGTAACAATTGTCTTTTACAAGAATTGAGCCCACACCATCAATGTCAACACTGACATGTGTATTAACTGTGTAGACAACAGAAATAGACATAACACATGTATGAGGAGGATCACTCTTAAAGGGAATCATGCACCTCAATATATAGTTATGCATTCCATATGTAGGTGTGTATGGTGTTGAGATGACAGTTTGCAATGACAGTATATAGATAATAGGATATCTGCATTGTGCACATTATGTCCATTTAATTTGTTGGAAAAAAGGAATAGCTCAGAAACCACAATCTCCTTAAGCAAGGATCAAACCCATGTCATCAATGTCAACACTGATGTGTGCATTATCTGTCTATGCCACAGAAGTAGGCCTAATTCATGAGAGAGATCATCCTTGAAGGGAATTATGCATCTCAGTATTATAATAGGTATGCATCCCTTATGTAAGTGTGTGTGGTGTTACAAATGTAGGACTAGAGTGTGACATACATAATACCCTTGCATAAGGCACTCCTGTCTCATACAGTTGTTCTGCAGACAGATAAGAATAGATGCCAACCCCACACCATGATGCAATATATTCTCCAGAGCTGTGTATTGTCAGCATCTGCCACAGGAGGTAGCAAATTGGTATTGTTAGCAAACAAATTAAATTAATGTGTGAATTACAAAAGGATCTCTGAGAATGAATGATATATCAGCATGTTAGACATGGCAATTAAATGAGTATGCTCATGTGCACACAAATGTAATTAGTCAATGTTCAAGGATGGACTCAATGTGTACACATAGTACCTGAGAACTAGAGCACAAATGTGTATACCACAGTACTGAATGCATGTGCCAAAGTAGCACACTCACCATTACATTGGCATAACAAATGTGTACTTTCAGGAAATCTAAAGCTATGTTCAAATGTGCTGTGCAATATATCAAGGGAAAACACTGATGTGATGTAATGGTTGTTGTATGACATCAGTACATTCACACAAAATGAATCCACATGCTAGAATAGATCATAAATCTTTGCAATTCCTGTAAATAACAACACAGCTATTAATCACAAGCGTCACAGTGGAACTGTTATCACAGCTGTTGAACTC
Source organism: Protopterus annectens (assembly GCF_019279795.1). NCBI lineage: Eukaryota > Metazoa > Chordata > Ceratodontiformes > Protopteridae > Protopterus > Protopterus annectens. Next base: position 990,670,951 of record NC_056731.1, read on the forward strand.
CACCTATTTGAATTGTATTTGCCCATAATTTCTATCTGAAAAAATTGATGTGGGAGGCCTCTGCCACTCTATATGTACAAAGTACATATAGGGAGGGGGATGTCTTTACTGTAGAACAGTTAAGGAAAATAATGGTTACAGTCAGTCAATGCTGGTTTGGAACAATTGTCTAAGCACTGAGAAAATCAACACCGTAGTTGACTTGATGAACGTGCCATGGTATAAGTGCAGTGACAGCTGTCATATGTGTGGTTATGTGTAAGCAATACATCATGTGTATGAATCAAGGAACATGTGTCCCTGTAATTACTCAGAAAGAATCTTGCTGTATGTCAGACAACATTGCCTGATGCTAGGTATGCCCAAGCACACTTATAGCCCCCTGCTGTTGTCACTGTGATTGTAGAACACCAACTATATGCAGTGTGGATATATTCCCATATTTGAACACATGCCTGATTTCAACAGCAGCATATATTACATTGTCTCATGTCCTCAATCTTGAGGATGTGTTTCACTACAGCTGTGATGGAATGATAATCTATTCAAATGACAGCATCAGCCTTCAATACGGCCTTTCCAAAGGAAATGTAGAACAAACATTTGTAACATGAAATAACATCTACACATGAGCATAGCACATGTGGGTGACAATACTGCTAACAGCATTTACATAACTGTAAGAAGTGATGTCAGGATTTTAACTACATAGCTAGCATCACAGGCTAATGAAGGTTTGCTGAAATGCAAGAGCAACTATGGATTTATTTGAAGACTTGACACTGCACATTTCAATGGATGTTTCCACTGAAACATGGTTGCCCAGCGCAAGCACACTGCATCAATATACCTCATATAGGTATTTGATGCCTGTTCTGCATAGTAGATGATGAAACAAAAAACTATTGTCACTTCTATATTTGAACTCCTCACCTATGTACTGAAACAACTTACATACAAGTGTATTATAACATACAAGTGTAGCTATCATTCTAAGCCTTTTGGTTTAAGCACTTGGGCTTCAGTCCAGTTGTTTTACATTAAGAAGGTTTTTGTTGTCTGCCCTGTTGCTGGCAGGATAGGTAGCTTACATCCTTCTAAGTTGGGAACTGCTGATTGAGGGCTCAGTGTCTGTTATTTTAAAAGTGTATTAGTTCTGGTTTAAGCACTTGGGCTTCAGGCCACTTATTTTACATTAAGAAGGTTCGTGGTCTGCACTCTTGTGGGAGGAGAGGCTGGACTCTGCCCTTCTGAGCTGGGAATTTCTGGTTAAAGGCTTATAGTGCCTGCATATCTGAACTGTTTCTCACTGAAACTGGTGCACCTTGTTTGCTGTAGCATAGACTAGATCCAGACCTGCTGAATCTAGCTTTGTTTGTATAACTTGAGCACTAATCCAGGCCTTCTTTTTTGGAGAAGGTTCCCCTGCACCCCAGTGGCAGGAGTGTGCAGTTTGAACTTGTCCGATTGAAGACTACAGGAACAGGGCTCAGTTTTGAGATTTTTTTACTGGTTAATTGGGTAATTTGTTTAAAAGCCTTTTCTGATTGTTTGTAGTCATCTAAAGCTGTTTTAAGTGTATTTTTTACTGTTTGTAGTAATTTAAAGCTGTTTTTAGTGTATTTTTTACTGTTTTTGCTTTATCTTTTCAAAAAAAAATTTCCTTGTTTCCCACCTTTCTAATCTAGTATAGTCCAGTTTTCAGGCTAGTGCTGAATTCAGGACTGTGTTACAATTTTCTGAGTTGCCCATACCTTACTTGGATAGAGGGAGATTTCTCTGTTTACCTGTGAGAGAGGGAGCTTTGAGGAGCCATCTGTCCCTGGAGGAGTGGTTCCAGCCCAAAAGCTAGTAGTTTATAGGCCATTTTGGGCTAATTTCTATCTCTTTCATTTCCCTGCTATAAAAAATGCTTTTGCATGGTTTTGCACGTCCGGGCAGTGATGGTTAGCTAGGGCTAAACTTATCCTGGCTCCACCATATCTCCTCTTCAGTTTTTCCCTTGAAAGTAGTCTAACTCTCAACCTAAGCACTTAAAAAGTGTCCTACAGTCCAGCACTTGCTCAGACCTAATAGCAAGCACTAATGTACCCTGACACTTGATTGCCCAGTAGGGCGAGGCTCATCATTCACCCCTCACCAACCAAGCGACTAAGCAGCTCACCCTACTATTCAGGCATGACCAAAGGGCAATTTCAGGTATACTCTCCAGTCCAGCTGGTGAACCTGGGTATCCTGAGGCAATGTTACAACTGCCTCATGTACACAGACAACCCTCTCCTCCTACCACAAAACATTAACATATGCAAGAGATGCAATTATATAGCTAAATTGGACGCTAAACTCTCTCCATCCAAGACTGGATCAGGCAATCATGAGAAGAAGGTTAACACTTGCACCACACCTCCAGCCTCACATAGACATACTAAACCAGCACTGGCAAAAAATACACATAAATACACAAAACATACTCGGAGGCTCTAAATAAAAACCTGCAAAAGCATTACAGTCCTCCAAAGCAGACACCCAAAAAACCTGCACCTCCCATCACAAACCAGACAACACATAAAACACAAAATCAGTGTGCTGCACAATCACTGCCCTTAAGGCAAAATAACATACCTAACACACTAGTAATAGGCGACTCTACAGTCAGGCACACTGACATCCCACTCACTAGGCTAGACAAGGAGAAGGTTACTGTTAGCTGCCTGTCGGGAGCCAGAATCCACCACATAACACAAGCACTCAGGTCACTCCAGAACAAGTACAAATATGACTCTGTCATTGTTCATGTTGGTGTGAATGACCTGAGATGTACCTCCCTGGACTACATTAAAAGAGACATGGAAGGGCTCTCTGATCATGTAGCCCAGGCAGGTATGACCCTGACCCTGAGTAGCACCTTGCCCTCACCAAGAATGATACCGCAGTATAAAGAAAAAATTATCAATTTCAACAATTGGCTAAGCTTCTGGTGTCATTCAAAAGGGATCCAGTGTCTGTCAGCCTGGGATGATATGCTCGACAGGCCTCATTGCTTCGCAACAGATGGCTTGCACCTGTCACCCCTAGGCTTTTGGATACTGGCCAAGGCTCTTGCTGCCCCCATAGTGCCTTTTTTAGGCAAGGCTCAAAAGTCAAACCCACCTCCATAAACAGCACAAATAAAAAAAAAATGAGGGTTATGCTACTCAACGCCAGGAGTTTAAATCTCAAAATGTACGTGCTCGAAGCACTCCTCAGATGGAGAACATCGACATCTGTGCAGTAACTTATATCTTGTTCAAGGCTCCACAGAGCATCCCAGCACTACCGAGCTACAACTCATGCCACACATTTCAGCCACAGAACATGGACCAAAACACAAAAGAAGGGGGTGTATCCATATTCATCAAGGATACCTACACCTCCAGGTTAGTGGCGCAGCATGATACCTTCGAGATCATCCATATGCAACTATCATCAGGCAAATCTGCAATTCAAATTGTGGCCTGCTACAGATCACCCTCCATGACCCAGGACCACCACTTCACCTTTCTGAAGACACTGGAAAACATGAAGATCCTACCAAACACCCTTATATTGGGCAATTTCAATTACCCTACCATTAACTGGGAAAACTACTCAAGTACAAACTGCCAGGTCCAGCGCTTCCTAGAATTTATCAACTCAAATGCCCTGGATCAGCTGGTAAAATCCCCTGCCAGAGGTGAAAACATATTGGACCTGGTCATCACCAACATGGGCGACAGGTATTCCACACCAGAGGTCAACCCGTCACTGGTTAGATCAGATCATAAACTAATCACTCTGGATGTCCACACCACACCAACTCCAACCAAGGAAACCACAATGAAAAACTTTTCTATAGCAAACTTCACCTTACTTAAGACAGAGGTGGTAAGTTTCACAGCCCATACGCTAAAAGAAAACAGTATCCAAGATGCAGGCATTTTTACAAATGCACTATATGAGCACCTATAAGGATGCATGGATCATGCCATCTCTACCAAAAACAAGACTCACTCCCCTAAGAGAAGGAAACTACCCTGGTGGACCCCTGCCATAAACAGGCTATACAACAGAAGGAGGAAACTAGTTCAGAAAAAAAGCAAATCCCAAGAAGGAAAGACATCCCTGATCAGTATCAGTATGAAACTAAGGTCCCTCATAAAATCCTCCAAGGCTAACTTTGAAAGAAAAATAGCCAAGGATTTGAAAGATAACCACAAAGCCTTCTTTAACTATGTCAAAAATCTAAGTGGCAACTCACAGATATGCTCTGAGCTAGTGCAAAATAGCACAAAATATACTAAACCCACTGATATTGCCAACATTCTGGCAGATAGATTCAGTGCAAACTTCACCCCCAAAAGGGCCTACAACAATAACGGAAAAGTGTAGTGCCCCGGAAATCACAGACACACAGGTGAAAACAGCCCTTTCAAAAGCCAAAAGCACAGCGTCAATGGGGCCAGATGGTGTCCCAGGCTGCATCTTGCATGAACTACAGAACAGACAAACTCCCCACCTAAACACACTGTTCAACCTCAGCCTCTCAGGCTATGTGCCCATAGAATGGCTCACAGCAATGGTTATTCCGCTCCAAAAGGAAGGACCACAACTGACCCTGGTAACTATCGCCCTATAAGCCTGACTAGCCTGGTATGCAAGGCTATGGAGCACATCATCATGGAACTCATTAACAAAGACATTTGGAACCTCCAAACACTTGACCCGTCCCAGTTTGGCTTTGTTAAGGGCAGATCATGCCTATTAAACCTGGTTGACTTCTTTGAGACAGTCACCAAGGCCATAGATATGGGGAAGGTAGTTCACACAGCCTACCTTGACCTCGACAAGGCTTTTGACACCATTCCCCACTCAGGAATTATAGAAAACCTCACCAGCCTGAACATAAACCCCTACATCACGAGATGGGTTGCCAATTGGCTTACAGACAGAACTCAAGAAGAATAGTGGGCTCCAGGTTCCACTCTAAACCAGTCACAAGTGGTGTCCCACAAGGCTTGGTCCTGGGACCCCTACTGTTTGGCATATACTTCTCAGAAGTACAGGCAAACACAGGACTATGGCTAACCAAGTTTGCCGACGACTGCAAACTGGGAGCCATAATTGAGTCTCCGGCTGACACAGACATTCTCCAAAACAGCCTTACTGAGACAGACACCTGGTGTTAAAGTCATGGTCTCAAGCTACATGCCAATAAATGCATAGTCATCCCATTTGGGAAAAACAAAACACCCATGAATTACCAAATAGGTGGCAGCCCCTTAATACAGAAGAGGTAATAAGAAATCTGGGGACCCAGGTAGGTAGTAATCTCTCCTTTGACAATCATATTGCCAAAGTAGTTAGTAAATCCTTCTATGTAGCCCATCTAATTACTAAAGGGTTTGCATCTAGAAATAAAGAGGTTATAGTGCCCTTCTACTCGTCACTCATCAGACCCATCATAGAGTACAATGCCCCGTTTAGGGTGTACCTCACAAGACACTTCTAACAGCTGGAAAGACCACAAAAAAACCTCACCAAGAAGATTACTGGTCTCAAACATATGTCCTATGCAGCCCGACTGGAAAAACTCCAGCTGTACTCAGTGGCATATCGCTCACTCAGAGGTGATTTCTGCCTGACTTACAAAGCCATGACCAACTCAGAATTGATGGACATGCTCCACCTAAAGAAATCCAAGTCACTGCGAGCCACTCACTCTAGTGAGCTAAACCTCACCACAACAATAAATAGAACATGCTGGAGGGATAGATTCCTGACACAGAGACTCCCCATGCTTTGGAACAAAATTCCTAACTACATTAGGCAGAGCCCCTCACTATCACTCTTCAAGAGAGACCTTGACGAGTGGATGGGTAACAGAAAATACACCCCTGGGATCACTTCATTGGCGCTTCTTGACAGAGGCTCAGTTAATTAATCAATGGGGTGGCGAAAATTAACACACTCTGGCTTGGCTTATAAATGCCCTCGGGCAGATAGCCTAGTATCTACCTATGAACCTATGAGCCTATGAACATGCCACAGGGAAAATCTAACTGCATCTGAGCCATATGGCATCTTTCAAAGGAAAACATCAGTTGTACCATGTAAAGAAGTTGCGTGTGTAAAAAGTACTTCTACAGCTACGTGGAATGCTAAATGTTGTCAATATTAAGAGGTGTAACACACTCCACCATTCATTTACATTCACACACACACACACACACATGACAGTCTTACTCCTGCATTCAAACTCCCTACCTATTGACTGACACAATCTACACACAAGAGTATCATATGCACATGCTATAGGAGAGGTCTAACTTTAGTAATGTGAGAGTGCATTATTGAAATAATGACCTAATCAGCCTGTTGCAGACAGTACGCATTTGTGGACATTGTAAAAAGGGGATGTGAAAGTCAAATGAGCACGTCTGCTGAATTAATTCTTCAGTAATGCAATGAATCCACCATCACTCATACAAATTGATTGTTGTGAGATTAGATCCACCTACTTATCTAGTTATATAATCTAGAGAACACAGTACTTAATGGAAGCTCCAATGCAGGTCTGACTTTCATATTGTGAGAGTGCACTTTATGCAGAATGATATCAGTGTAATTTTACACAGAAGATTATGCTGGGAAAAGGGGCAGATATTGATATGGACTCAACCTGCAGTTTAAAATTAACTCCAGGATACTAGTGTATTATGGACAACAGTAGTTGATGTCATACCTGCACAACAACACACACACACACACACACACACACACACACACACACACACACACACACACACACACACACATGCACACACGCACACGCACACATGCACACACACACACACACACACACACACACACACACACACACACACACACACACACACACACACACTAACTGCTGTGAGATTGTAACTCTCTTCCTATTTAACAGACATAGTACTTCATGCAAGGGCCACCACAGAAGTATGATTTTCATATTGAGAAAGTGCACTTTATGCAGCATAAAATCAGTGTGGTTTTGCAAAGAAAATGATGTTGCAAGAAGGATCTGATATTGATGTCGACTCACCCTGCAGTTTAAAATTAACACCAGGCTACTACTGTGTTATGGACAGCAGTAGTTAAGGCCATATCTGAACAATGCTACACACACACACACACACACACACACACACACACACACACACACACACACACACACACACACACACACACACACACACACACACACACACACACACACACACACACAGGATTAGTCAGGGAAGATACTGTCAAGTTAAAGATTTTGTGTAAGTCCGTACTTGTTGGTATGACCAAGAAAGGTCAAGATTATTCTCAATAACACATACATACTACTGACTTATGTCAGTTATGCTGTCATTAATGTATATGACAAAACTGAGAGTGATATGTACTTATTTGTGAATATGAGACAAACACACATGAGAACCACAGGATGGACACTGAATCATTCATAGATAATCAGGTTATGATGATGGTGTGTAAATCTTAATGAATGGCACTGATATTAGGTTTGGTATCTGCTGATGCATGAGTAATGTGGCCTGTCAATACCAAACAATACTTAAAGTTCCAATGCAGGAGGGATAAAAATGATGTTTCTGTGTGTCAACGATGTATGTGGTTGTATATCATTTATTTATTTATTTTATTTTATTTTACATTTGTTAACCGGGAGAGTCCGACTGGATACATGTCCATTTTCAGTGGAGGCCCGGGGAGAAAAGCTCCACGTACATAACAGACATATGAACATTGTTAATGCAAAAAAAGAAAGATAGTTGAGTTCTAAATACAATATAAAGATACATCACATCTTGGGAAAAAAAAAACAGCAGCAGCATATAAAAAAAAAATAGGTTAGTTACAAAGGCGCCTTGTTAAAAGCGTTAAGGATAGTGAGGTAAGAGAAGGGTAAATGATAGTGGTTAATCAGGTTTGGAACAGGGACATTGCCAGAGAGTATTGAGATGGGGTTTAAGCTTTTTTTTGAATTGTAGGAGTGAGGGTTCTGAGGTGAGCATGGTCGGTAGGGAGTTCCACATTTTACCTACAAAGTTTGAGAATAGAGAATCCCCAGCAGAATTATTGGCTTTGGTAGTTTGAGCTAAGATCTTATTGGAGGAGCGTAAAGATTGCAGGTTAATATAGGGGTGAATGATGTTTTTCAGAGCTGGTGTTTTCTCTCGGTGATACAGTATCTGGTGAGCCATTTTGAGTTGGTTGAAATGGAGTTGGCTGGAAAACTCTAACCACCCTAGTTGCTTCAAGTTAGTGCAGTGGTGCGTTCTAAAGGTGGAATTTGTGGCAAATCTAGCTATGTGATTGTAACAAGAAGCAAGTTTGTTAAGGGTTGTCTTGTTTAGGTTTGTAAAGAGGGGGGAGGCATAGAAAAGAGTTGATAGTAGGTGTGTGCTGGCAATTGTAATTTTAGCGTGAGGAGTGAGAAAGTGTTTTACTTTATAGAGAGAGACAAGCTTTTTATTGACGGTTTTGATGGTAAGATTGAAATGGGTGTCAAATTAAGGGAGTTATCAATGGTAACACCTAATAGCTTTGTGTGAGCTTCTGGTGATATAGTGATTCCATTGGAGGATGTAATAGAGAAGGTGGGGGGAAGAGTCTTGTTAGTGGGTGAGAAAGTAAGTAGTTTTGTTTTGTTGGGGTTGAGAACTAGTTGTCGACTTGAGAACCATTTTTCTATTAGGTTGAAGGTGTCTTGGGTTGAAGCAGTGAGGTCTGCCAGGTTGGAGGCAGTGCTGATGATAGTCGAATCATCTGCATATTGAATGCATGTGGCATGGGGGTGATTGTGGGCAGGTCATTAACAAAGATGGTGAAGAGAAGAGGGCCAAGAATAGATCCTTGGGGAACTCCAAGTGTAACAGGTAGGCATGTAGATAATTTGTCCTGCCATAGAACAGCCTGTTGCCTATTGGACAGGTAGGATTGGAACCATTTCAGCGTGGAATTGCTGAGTGATAGTTTTTTTAATGTATGGAGGAGTTGAATGTGGTTCACCATATCAAAGGCCTTGGAGAGGTCTAGGAAAAGAGCAGATGATAGTTTATTATTGTTTCTGAAGTTATTGATGGTATTAGAAAAGGATAGTAGGGCTGATGTGGTACTGTGATTTGGCCTGAAGCCATGTTGGGAGTTAGCTAGAATTTTATTTTTGGTGAGGTGTTCCATCAGTTGTTTGTGGACACACTTTTCCATAATTTTGGCCAGGGGTGAGAGTATAGCTATAGGTCTGTAGTTGGTTAGCTCTAGTGAGCTACCACCTTTATGGAGAGGAATAATGTGGGACATTTTCCATATGGAGGGGATGAAGGCTTCTGACAAGGTACGGTTTATGATTATGGAGACAGGATAGGAAATGGCCTCAGCTGCTTTTTGCAGAAACTCAGCTGGGAGAAGGTCAGCTGCTAGCTTAGTGGGTTTTAGTTTTTTAAGAAGAGATGTTATAAAGGATATGGGTACTGGATCAAAGGTAAATAGAAGATCTGATGTAGTTGTAGTATTCTGCTGGCATGGGTAGTGGAGTGGGCTGGTTGTTTGTTTGAATTGTGTGGCCAGGGATTGTATAGTTTCTGTGAAGAAACTATTGAATGTGTTAGCAATGTTTACAGGGCACTGTTGTTTGCAAGTTGTTGGAGTGGGGGTGGTTGCCTGGCCTGGGTGCAGGAGCTTGTTTAAGCCTGCCCAGAATTTTTGTGGATTATTAAGGTGTTTGTGTTGGAGGTGGAGGAAGAAGTTTTTTTTATCATTTAAGATCATTCTTTTAGTTTCATTTCTAAGTTGCCGGAAGGTTTGGTGGGAGTGTGGGTCTTTAGAGGTACGCCATGTGACCCACATCTTGTTTCTAGATAGGATTTTGGATTTTGTTTCCTTAGAGAGCCATGGTGCGGTTTTGGTTTTAGTTCTAATGGACCGTATTGGAGCATGGGAATCTAGAATCTTGAGGAAGGTGGTGTTGAAGTAGATAACTGCCTCTTCAAGAGGAAGAGACTTGAGTATTGTCCAGTTGTGGGCTTTAAGTTCAGTTTGAAAAATGGAGGCATTGAATTTATTATTGTACCTGATTTTTTTTATGGTTGTAAGAAGGGGGGTGCTTTTCTTGAATTTGATAACATAGGTGAGTAAGTAATCACTCATCATTTGTAAGTGTCAGTGCTGCAGTGCAGTACCAACTGTCCAGAATGAATGGTCAGTTAACCACACAGTTCCCTGCATATCACATGAGTACATTACATAATTCCCATGTAATGAAGGAATATCATCCAGTAACAATATTTATTTTTGTTCCAACTCACTTCTGAATGTGCAATGCTGAGAAATGTATTTGTGCAAAGGGTGGCAAAGTCTTAGCACATGTGTGATGATACTTTGATGTGTTGAAATGGGACTGTGAAGTACAGGTGCTAAGTGGTGCTCAGAGGTCCTCCACATGTTGCATTATACCTTTCCATGTTACCTCCAAATCTCATTTCAAAAAGGAAATGTTGTGTTTGACTTCCCCATTTGTGTGATGGTATGCTGTGACCAAAATGAATTCTCTACTTAAAGGAAGCAGTGAAACACTACATTTGGTGTGCCTTCTACAGGACAAACAAGTTTAGTGGCAATACATGGCCATCAGCACTTTGAACAGTACTTATAAAATCCCAATGTCAACCTAGCTTTCCCTGTTGCACAAGGTGTAAACTCTCTGAACTAAATGAAAAAGAAGAGTTGAAGCAGGGTTCAACTACAGTATGCAGATGACTTTACAAAATCGTGTCAGAATGTGATTATTATATATTTTTTATCATGACATTAAGAATATTTAGGAATGACTACTACAATTATTTTGTCTGGCAAAACTGTGTAAGCACTAGCTACTGAAATATTTTTATGCCTGCTGCACACAAGACATAATTCAAAGGAAATCACAAGTTAACCAATGTGGTGTAAGGCAAACAATCACCACAATGTGCAATGACACCTGAAGAACCATTTAGCATCACATGCTACAGCTGCTCATTGCCAGTTGTCACACAACTGCTGAACACTACAACTAATAAAACACCTTTGTATGAGGATAACCAGACTATTGTGAAGATGGCAACAACTGACTAGGTTTTGCCATAGGACATGAACAGCCATTCAGTGTCTCTCAGCATTGGTGTGCAATGCCAATGTCTGTGCACGTGCTTCTGTAATATTAGTGAAGGTTTTCTTATGGGACACTTCTGTCTATGCGTGCCATGTGTGATTCTATTTCTGGACCAAATTAAAATTGTGAAAAAGAGGTTAATAGGAAAATGGAGAAATTGGATCAAATATAGGGGAGGGCACAGGGGAAAGGGTTGCGGAATTTGAAGAAAGGTAGCGGGAGAGAACCATAGCGATCCATTCCTTCACAACACAAAAGTATAAGTGTAGCCAGAATTTGCTGATTATGGACTGTTACCACACTAAGGGAAGTTTACAACAGATTATTGTCGTACATTCAATTGTACTTAATCAAGTGTGTCACAAGACACTTAGGTGAAGTGGAGAGCTATGTATGGCTCCTTATTTTATTGTTTTTTTTTTTGTGGGACAGGTGCCCATTTTTTACATTTTTTCTTTCAAGGAGAGAAGAATTTTGGGTGATGGCTTGGCATGTTATCCTTCATGTTTTGGAGGTTTTCCTGGATGACTTGGCACATATTTTTCTCTAATTACTAACTGCAAAAAAGTAAGTTGACCAATGTGGGAATCAAACTTAGGAAATAAATAATGCATATATTTCAAACAAAGTGGTTATTCTTCAGTGCTATAGGATAATTCCCTTTCAGCCATTTGTATTACAGTCAAAGTACATTCAGTATGGATGGAGATATACTTCAGATAGACCGGTATGTGTGTGACTTTAATGAGTTCTGCTGTTTGTAAATGTATGCCGGATGGATAGACTTTCATGAGCTGACTAATACAGGTTGGAGTATGATACATACATACTTCAGTGCACATACTGTCCTAAACAGAGAGTTTGTCTATGTGAGGAAAGACATTCCCCCGGATTCACAAATCCTCCGTGTAAGACTTAATAAGTCTTACTTGGAGGCTGCAGTTGAACGGTATGACATCAGCGTGCCATGAATATGCATGAGGGCACTCTGACTCAACCGTAAGTCTTACACGGACCGTGTAAGAAAGCAGGGGGCGTGTCCGACTGCCAGGCAGTATAAATGTCCACGCCCCTGCAAGTGTTCAAAATAAAACCAAATAAACAAGAGTGAGTCCGCTCAAATGTCCCTGCACCCAACACCTCACTGTCTGATATTGTAAACCCCCATCACAGTCCTAAAACGCATAACATTAATTTTTTTTAAATTCCCAAAATAGCTGCCCATATTTGCACATGTGTGCGTGGGTGTGCCCATTGATTAGCTACAGTTAGCAATTCTGACATGGAAGAGCATAAGAAAGAAGGTTTATGCAAATCACACCAAATAGCAATAGCGTAATGGTAGAGTGTTCGCACAAAGAAGAGGCATTCACGGTTCGAGTCCCACCACTCCCTTTCGTATTTATTTTTTAAATCAGTATATGGAATAATACCTAACAAATATGTTTAAACATAACTAAAAAGCAGTGAAACGGCCAATGTATCAGTGAGCAAAATAAATATTTTAAAGGATCCCAATATAAAATTGCCTGCAGTTAAGGTGCGCTTCACCCAGCGCAATAGAGTTGCCCATAGTTTAATAGCGCTTTACCCAGCGCAATGTGTTTGCATGGACATACGCGCCACGCCAACCAGGGCACCATAGGGCACCGAGGAGCAACACAGAGCAAAGTTGCTTAAATGCAGCCACACCGCCTAGCCTGTCTGGACAGTACGAAAATAAAATGAATGACAAGGTTCAAACCCAGGACTCTGTACATTACAAGCAAAGTACAGAACCACTAAGCCATGATAACTTAGGGGAAACAGCCACTGATAACAGACATATACTTACTAATGGTAGTTTAACCATTACTAAGCAGGTCTCCAGTCAGCCGAGAAGTTTAAAAAACGGCCAATCACAAAAACGTGCAGGAAATGCGGCATATTTAAGCCCCATAGGTGGGAATACTTGCCATAACTGATTGTAGCTCACATCTGCAGTTAGAATGTCTGGTGTCGGAGAGGGAACACGCTTCTGAGTCCAAAGTTGGGGCATCGAGGAGTCGAAATACATGGTTTGGCTCCTTGTCCACTGTCATGAGTCAAGACTCCTGCAGGGCCAGTTCCAAGGGATGGAGTACAAGGCAGAGGCTTGGAACCGGTTAGCTCGTGACCTCACCAGTGCCACAGGTGTTCCTTGGGCTGGTGAGCAGGTCCGTCACCACCATGCAGACCTGAAGAGATGAAAGCAGGACCACCTGAACCAATGGATACAGGAGGCCCGTGGGATGCGGGATGCCCCACAACTGAGTATGTAGCCATGGAATGCAGTATGCAAGAATTGATAATGGAGTATGCATAACGGATAGGTATGTCTCAATATCCCTTCATTTACTTTACAGCTGCAGGTGACTGTGCTGTGAATCAGCAAGCCTATGCTGATAGGCTGCTAAGGCTGCTCCACCAGGCAGGTTAGTGATTATTCTGCATGTATTGTTATATAAAATATGGGAGAGACCATAAAAGAATGTGTTGTAGTCCAATAATACAGCCATAAAATTGCCTGAATAAGTCCTCTACACGTACTGTCAGATAAAGACATCAGAGAGGCAGAAAAAGAGTGTAGTAACCCATTAAGAAAGGTAACATATGTCTGGAATAATATCTCTGCAGGCACTGTCATATAAAATAAGTGAGTGAGCCTGAAAAAAGAGTGTTCTAACCTATTAATAAAGGTATAATATGTCTTGAACATGTCCGCCATATACACCGTTAAAACAAATAAAGGAGTGAGCCTGTGGAAAAGTGTGTAATGTCATTAATAAAGGTCTAAAACCCAGAGTGTGTCTGTGTCACAGAGTTTGAAATGTTGTTGTACCCTTACATTATACAAACAGTACTGTTTGAAAAGGTGCTGGCCAGTCCCATATAAAGTGGGTGATGGAAGTGCTAGTAGCTGTGAAACATACAGACAGTCCACAACAGTCAGTTACTGGCTGGCATGAATAAGTAAATCTGGCACATGTGTAGCATGTTATTTTTCCCCAGAAATGTGAGTGTGTGTCAAGAAATGCAGGGTTCTGTACAAATTGAAGTGAAAATGTGATGTGAAAACATCCCAGAAATGTAGATAAAGAAATATAAATGCGATCAAGAAATATGTAGCAGTAACATCTGCATCCTGGAAAGTTAGTATGTCAGATATAGGTCAGGCATATATTGAACTAGCCAAACCCATTACACAACCTAATGTATGGTGGCAAGTGTAATAATACATGTAGGGGATATACACTTGCAGTCACTAGGAATGTAGTGCAGACAAAAAGGTAATTATAAGATGTTAACCAAGGTTTTTTCTACACCCTACTGTATGTGCATAAACCTCGCAATTCCACACCTCAATGGGTATGTGTAATCTTAAATATTTGTTGGGACATATGTCCTATTGTCCTATAAATATTTGCATTCACGTTGCTGCATGTGCCCTGTTTAAACACCACAATCATGGTGGCCTGTTGCCACCAAACATCCCTGCATGCTGTTGGAATATCCACTGTGGTTCAATATATGCATGTGTTATGCTTGCTGTTCAAACGTTGTAACCTTGGTGTGTTGGGTTAATGGGAATATTACTGCATGCTGTTACAACTAATCTGGAATGCTGTTTTGCTTATGTTGTAATTAAACACACCTAATTACAGAATGTATGGGAAGGCCAGTCCCAGAGGACCCACCTGTCCCTCCTCAGCTGGCGAGTGCACCTGGCACCAGCAGGTCCGGTGCCCAGCCCTAGCTCCCCTCCTCCATTGGTCCTGTGTCACCTTTGGGTGGAAGCGCTGGATGGGATGTGGCTCACCCCCCCGTGCAAGCGTGGGTGGAGAAGGGCCACCTGTCACCCTTCGAAGGGTCCGGGTTGTGGTGCGTAGGCAGATCCAGTGTTCAGTCGCTGATCCCCTATGCCAGCTCGAGGTAAGAGTGGCGCATCTCACGGGTGAGCCTGCCTGTCCTACGCAGCCCCAAACACAGCCACCCTCGGGGCTGTGAAAGTTCAGTGGTGACTGCCCATGGGTGGGGATCTCAGTTTCACTGTTGCCATCTGTGGGCTCATGGGCTTGCGATTTCCAAACATCCGACCCCATCAATTGTGTTCACCCACCCCATGTGTCATACACCACCCTGTATGCGTATTGTCTGTCTTGTCTGTTTACCTTGCCAACCTACCTCCTCAGACATACCGACTTCCTTTACTTCACTTCCCACTCTCACCTGAAAAAAAAAAAGGGCAATCTGTACCCACAAAAAATTACGCCCCATACATAGCTGCCCATTTCACACACATGTCCATTGGACATGTAAGCTGATAATTAGAATTGGCAGTACAACATACTTTGTTGTCCTCATCCCTCTCCCAGGGGTGGAAGGTTTCAAATTTCACTCCAAATTCATTGCATATGCACAACTGTTGCTGTTAAAGAAATGGGCAGCTATGGACCTTCCCTACACCCGTCCTGCACATCCCAAGCTTGTTTACCTATTGTCTATCCCTCCTTGTGCCCCCTTTTTCACCACTTTCCTATCTCTTCATTTTCTTTTCTTTAAAAGAAATTAGCGCAGGGGTTAGCGGGAGTAAGCATTTTTAAGCAGTAGTGAGCGGGTTTAAGCAAGTGTGCGCATGTATACGCTTAGCTTAGCAATGTGCAAACCCGCGCAAACCCGCTTACAACTGCTTAAGAGTGCCTTAGTCACTTTATGGCAGGGCCCTTGTTCTGCTGAGCAGCAAAAGACAAAACCTCTGTGAGTCTCGAACCCCAGACCATTGACACAACAGTCTGCATGAATTACCACTAAGCCACAGCAGATATACAAATAATAAGAAACCAAGTGCTGCCAAACCGTTGAAAATGCAAAATTAGACCACGGACTCCTTGTACCAGCAAGCAACCACAAACGAAATCTTAACGCAACTTTTGTTGATTAAAAGCGTTTTCGCCACACAACAATGTGGCTTCTTCAGAGAAACAGTAATCACAATATGAAAGAGTGCACACCTCTTTTTAAGTTACTGAGAAGGGAAATGACATCACAGAAAATGAAAGAGCTCAATAAGCTCGTAAAATTATAATACTACACATTTTTGAATGATAATCAACCAACTTATCAAACTCCAGCCTAAAAAATTTTTTTAAGACCTCAAGAATAATAAAAATAATAATAAAACTGAAAAGTAATGTGTTGAAACAGCTTGTAAACAAGCTACTTAGTAAAAAGTGTTTGTCCCTATTAAAAGGCATAAACTAAGTCAAATCATCACAAATTAATTAAGGTAATTACAGAAGTAAATAAAAACACATAAGTTCAAAATAAAATAAAATAAAATGAACATAAATAATGTGAATTGTTTTACTATTAAACAATGCATAATAAATGCACAACAGTACTCTACCGCAAATAGCTCCTCATTCTAAGTACTGCAGAAATGTTGCAGTTTTCGTTTAAACCTGGATGGCAAAATGCGTCCATGCGTAATTGCCACTCAAGTTCCCTTAGTTCTAGGAGTAGTGATATAGGACCCCCACGAATATTGCTGCTTACTTGGTCGATGGCCATAAATGAAAAAGAATGCCCAGGGTGGGTGTCTATGTGTTTAGCTAATGCATTGACGTCGCTATTTTTCTTAATAGCGTACGTATGCTCATAGACCCGGTCTCGTAACCTGCGGTCGGTCTTCCCTAGATAGAAAGAGGGGCAACAATCCATCCATCCATCTCTACAGCTATTTGAGAGAGTTTGTGAGGCTGATATTAGACACTCGTTTAAGGACCGTTCGATTAATATTGAACCCTTTAAACATAACATTACTAAAGAGCAAGCTTCACTCTTGGAAGAAATTTGTCATCTCCCAGTCAGATTAGTTAAACCTGACAAGGGAGGGGGGCTAGTTATCATGGACAACTCTAGATATATTGACTGTTGATGAGGATCCAGTCCAGGATACTCTCTTTTTGTTTATTATTACCTACTCAGGTAGGGGAAGATATTAATTGGTAGAATCCATGTAGGTTAATATGGGTAGGATTGGCTTCTGAGGAGCATTTAGTTCAGTCTATATTAACATCTCCTAGGATAATGGTTTCTTGAGGATAGTTATTTGATAGCCAGCTAAGGATGTGCTCAAGTGTGTCGGAGTTATTTCCGGGGGGAATATAGGTCACAATTAGATTAATATTTTTGTCTTTATTTATTTGTAGTTTTAGTGCCAGTATTTCAGCGTTAGAGATCTGAGGTGGTTGAGGCGAGTTAGTAGTGACATTCAGTGTGTTCTTGTAGAGCACCGCGATGCCACCTCCTTTTTTTGACTGACAATCATTTCTGTATATATTATAGCCTGGTGGCATTACCTCATTATCTTTGGTCCCTTGTTTTAGCCAGGTTTCTGTTAGACACATTATGTCAGGGAGGTACATTGCTATAAGGGCGTGCAAGTCGTGGACCTTTTTATTTAAACTTCTTATATTTAAGTGGTATATCTGAAGGGAGTTTGGTAGGGTAAGCGGTGGACTGTTTGTAGTTGGAGAGGATGTGGGGCCTGGATTAGGATGGATATCCCCGTCTATGGTTATATTTTTTCTTAGATAGTCTAATAGTCTCATAAGTTTAAATAATAGTTTAAGATCATGTTTGGATTTGGAGTACTTTGGGTTGGGTTTAAGGGGGTTGTGGTGAGTGGGGTGGTATGTTTTACTGGACAGATGGATAGTGTGAAGTTGGAAACAGCTAAGGGGTGGGACGGTACTAGTTTGGCTTCTGGGGTAGAAAAAACCTGAGATTGACTGTTCTTCATATCTAGTTAGCAGGTATAGTTTGATAATGAGAAGTAAAGTACAGGATACAATTTTTAGCGTTGGTTTAGTTGTGATGAGTGTTGTAGACTTCATTTTCTTTAGGCGATAATGTTCTGAATTGAGAACTAATTGGAGGGAGGGTGGGTGGAGTTTTAAAGTCAAATCTTGGTTGGCTGATGAAATAGAGGTAGGGGTGTGGTTAGTTAGGTATAAATTTAGCTATACTGGGGGCGGGTGGAATATGGGGGCAGGGCGGGGCGCGGAGCGAGCCCGAGCGTAGCTAGGGCGAGCGGAGCGGGGTTTATTCCACCCCCAACTATGTAGTGGCCAGGAAAACAGGCAAACAGTAAGAAATGGTAATTTTTCAGTTTGTTTAGCACCAGTCTCTTACAATTTACAAAGTTTTTCTTTTTAGCGCCAGCCTCTTACAATTTTCAATGTCATACTTTGCAGGGACTTCCAATTGTAAACAGTACTATTGTTTAAGGTAGAGTTTGATTTATGGGTTAGGCAGGGTGGATTGCTGCCGCGTTCTGATCCCAGAGCGCTAGTGATCCCAGGGATTGTTTTAACACATTAGTCTATTACCATACAACTAGGGCTCACACATACACACACACATTACATCAACATTGGCCCATGCAGTACTGTTGTCCCTCCCACACACACACACACACACACACACACACACACACACACACACACACACACCCACACACACCCACACACACACACACACACACACACACACACACACACACACACACACATGCCAATTGGATGGGTCATTCCCGGGCTCTGGCAAAACTACAACACACCCTGTGCATATGATGACACCTGTGCCACCTCCTGTCATCTGTAACATTGATGCAGGAACAGGCTAACATGGTTCTGATGCACAGGGTGACATTATAGCAGTGTAGCAATAGTAGCAAGTTGCTAACAGGAAAGTGTAATGATATCCTTGTAGGTATATCTGAGCAGGCATAATGCATCACAGCTGTGATAGTCATTGTAGCATTGTTTACACCAGTGTTAGTTCTGAGTATGTACTGTCCACCCGTGTGCCACTTGGCTGACGTGTACAGTGTTGCCAGCATATGTTAGTGAGTGGACAGTATGTGTGGGATGTGTGCATTACAAATTAGCGGGTGTACATCTGTGAACATGGTGTGTGCGCACTGTCTGCATGTACATGCATAGTGGACACATGGGATGTGCGACATACCCTGTTCTACACATTGTTAACATCTCATGGTATCTTTCGATGGCCAGTATGCATTCTACTACAGATATGTGCTAACATGGGTACACATGTGTGTATGACATGGATTGGCACTATGCTGTGGGTGATACTGTTGATATCTGTCAATGATCTGCAGTTTGGTTGTATACACCACCTCAACAGCATGATTATAACCAATCATTAGATAATGTCCTGACAAATGACTCAGAGTTGTAGGGAACTCAGTAACAGTTGGATCCTTCCAGTACTATACTATAACAGTAACCAGTGGTATTGACCGCCACACGTTCCTGAGGTCACACCTGTGTGGCATATAACCCTCTTAGGTATATGCAAACACACTAGGGATATGTCCATCCACATCTGGAAATGCATGCATTGGCCTACACTGCATTCGCTGGATGGGACGCATATCCTACACAAGGGTATCATACAGACAGGTACCTGTTGTCCAATACATGCTGTATAGCAGTAAGCCGTCTATGGCATAGTCATCCACATTTACTATACATACTGTCCCGACAGTACTACATAGGTGGTAGCCCTGAACATGTATGTTGGGTACCAATGTGTACAGACAGACACGTGTTATGTCATCTGTCCCTTGGTATCCACATATCCATAGGTATTGTGGGGTCCCTCAGTGTTTCACATAACACATTAGGGGCCTGCATGCATATCCACAGGGCTAGTGTACACCTATAATGACTGTCCATTATTGCCAGTCATTGTTGTGTATGAATATGTCTGACATATACCTTTGCAATTACCCTCACTCACAGTACTCTATAGTACGTGTCAAGGGTGTGTGTGGCAGAGATGTCCTTGGTCACAGATCACTACATTGGCCGGGATTGATGCATACATACATATGTGACCTATGATCCGAGAAGCAGCGGCACAATCTGTCGAAGGTTACAAATGTATTCATGTAGTATGCAGGCTTCACACCTATGTACTGATTGAGGTCACATGTACATAAATGTATTTGACATACAGATACCCGATGTGTGCAATGCACATACTGTTTGAAACATATGTCATACCATAGTAAAAGCAAAACCCACACTGTATTGACTACCTGCGGTGCACACACATGCTCAGCGTTTGCAGGACTCAAACCCCTACCTAACTGTGTTATGATGCTAGAGAGATACGCATTAACACAGCACACTATATGCATTGTTGGGTGGTTGCTGTTCTCCTTGAATATGTGTAGGATGCTGACATTATCAGAGTTTACAAAGAGGGATGTACCTCTTTTGATGTGTTTTCCCAGTCTCCAAAAAGGCTACTCCTCTCAAAGGAAATCACATACATACACAAACTTGGCATTTGCAGGACTCAAACCCCTACCTAACTATGTTATGATGTTAGAAAGATACACATTAACACAGCGTGCTATATGCATCAGTGGGTGGTTGCTGTTCTCCTTGAATATTTGTAGGATGCTGACATCATCAGACTTTACAAAGAGGGATGTACCTCTTTTGATGTGTTTTCCCAGTCTCCAAAAAGAATACTCCCCTCAAAGGAAATCATACACACACACAAACTTGGCATTTGCAGGACTCAAACCTCATACCTAATTATGTTATCATGCAAGAGAGATACGCATTAACACAGCTCACTATATGCATTATTGGGAGGTTGCTGTTCTCCTTGAATATTTATAGGATGCTGACATCATCAGATTTTACAAAAAGGGATGTACCTCTTTTGATGTGTTTTCCCAGTCTCGAAAAAGGCTACTCCTCTTAAAGGAAATCACACACATGCACACCCCCCACCCCACACTTGGCATTTGCAGGACTCAAACCCCTACCTAACTATGTTAAGGTGCTAGAGAGATACCCATTAACAGCGTGCTATATGCATTACTGGATGATTGCTATTTTCCTTGAATATTTGTAGGATGCTACTCCTCTCAAAGGAAATAACACAAATACACACCCCCCCCCCTCCACACACACACACTTGGTATTTGTAGGAATCAGACTCCTATCTAACTATGTTATGATACTAGAGAGATACACATTAACACAGCATGCTATATGCATTACTGGGTGGTTGCTGTTTTCCTTGAATATTTGTGGGATGCTGACATCATCAGACGTTACAAAGAGGGATGTACCTCTTTTGATGTGTTTTTCCAGTCTCCAAAAAGGCTACTCCTCTGAAAGGAAATCACACACATACACCCCCCTCTCCAAAAAGGCTACTCCTCTCAAAGGAAATTACACACCCCCACACACATTTGGTGTTTGCAGGACTCAAACCCCTACTTAACTATTCATGATGCTAGAGAGACACACATTCACACAGCATACTATATACATTACTGGGTGGTTGCTGTTTTCCTTGAATATTTGTAGGATGCTGACATCATCAGACTTTGCAAAGAGGGATCTACCACTTTTGATGTGTTTTTCCAGCCTCCAAAAAGGCTACTCCTCTCAAAGGAAATCACACACACACACACACACTTGGTGTTTGCAGGACTCAAATCCCTACCTAACTATGTTATGATGCTGGAGAGATACAGATTAACACAGCATGCTATATGCATTACTGGGTGGTTGCTGTTTTCCTTGAATATTTGTAGGATGCTGACATCATCAGAATTTACAAAGTGGGATGTACCTCTTTTGATGTGTTTTCCCAGTCTCCAAAAAGGCTACTTCTCTCAAAGGAAGTCACACATATACACACACACCCCCTCCTCTCAAAGGAAATTACACACATACACCCCCCACACACACTTGGTGCTTGCAGGACTCAAACCCCTACCTAACTATGGCATGATGCTAGAGAGATACACATTAACACAGTGCGCTACATGCATTAGTGGGTGGTTGCTGTTTTCCTTGAATATTTGTAGGATGCTGACATCATCAGACTTTACAAAGAGGGATGTACCTCTTTTGATGTGTTTTCCCAGTCTCCAAAAAGGCTACTCCTCTTAAAGGAAATCACACACATACACCCCCCCCCACACACACACACACTTAGTGTTTGCAGGTCTCAAACCAATACCTAACTATGTTATGATGCTAGAGAGATACACATTAACACAGTGCGCTATATGCATTACTGGGCGGTTGCTGTTTTCCTTGAATATTTGTAGGATGCTGACATCATCAGACTTTACAAAGACGGATGTACCACTTTTGATGTGTTTTTCCAGTCTTTAAAAAGGCTAATCCTCTCAAAGGAAATCACACATATACACACACCCCCCTCCTCTCAAAGGAAATTACACACATACACACCCCCCACACACTTGGTGTTTGCAGGACTCAAACCCCTACCTAACTATGGCATGATGCTAGAAAGATACACATTAACACAGTGCGCTACATGCATTAGTGGGTGGTTGCTGTTTTCCTTCAATATTTGTAGAATGCTGACATCATCAGACTTTACAAAGAGGGATGTACCTCTTTTGATGTGTTTTCCCAGTCTCCAAAAAGTATACTCCTCTTAAAGGAAATCACACACACTTGGTGTTTGCAGGACTCAAACCCCTACTTAACTATGTTATGATGCTAGAGAGATACACATGAACACAGCGTGCTACATGCATTACTGGGCGGTTGCTATTTTCCTTGAATATCTGTAGGATGCTGACATCATCAGACTTTACAAAGAGGGATGTACCTCTTTTGATGTGTTTTCCCAGTCTCCAAAAAGGCTACTCCTCTTAAAGGAAATCACACACACACACTTAGTGTTTGCAGGTCTCAAACCAATACCTAACTATGTTATGATGCTAGAGAGATACACATTAACACAGTGCGCTATATGCATTACTGGGTGGTTGCTGTTTTCCTTGAATATTTGTAGGATGCTGACATCATCAGACTTTACAAAGAGGGATGTACCGCTTTTGATGTGTTTTCCCAGTCTCTAAAAAGGCTAATCCTCTCAAAGGAAATTACACACATACCCCCCCACCCACACACTTGGCATTTGCTGGACTCAAACCCCTACCTAACTATGTTATGATGCTCGAGGGATATGCATTAACACGGTGAGCTATATGTTTTAGTAGGTGTTTTTTGTTCTCCTGGTATACTTGTAGGATGATGACATCACCAGACTGGACATGGTAATGTGTGTACACATTTTTTGGCAATCCCAGGAACGAGCCATGTATGTCGGCAGGTATCAACAGCTTGTACTGGACCCCATGAGTCTCACCTTGTGTGATCTATCTGTGGACACATTGACATCTCTTCATATGTCAACACATATCTATGCACAGGTTGTTGGTTTTGTGGATACTACATGTGGCTTTGATGTTGATGAAGAGCTGTTCAAATTCTATGTGGGACATGTGTAGCTCTGTTCCGTGATGTATGTCCTGGATGGCTGCCTTGCAGACGGTGTAGCATGCTTGGGAACTATGATATGCACATGAACATACCACAGTTGGTAGGGTTGTGTGTTTGTCGGTTTCCAATAGCTCTGTTTATGACTTCTGCCATGATGCACTTCATGGCCTTGCAGATCAGAATTTATAGGCTTGCTGGACTATACTTCCCATGGTGTGTTGTGCACCCACACATGTGGGAAGTGCCATATGTTGCTGTAACACATTCGATGGTTCCAGGTCATGTGGAGTGGGTGAGGCTCAACAGACTGTTCAGGTGCAGCGTCTGTTTGTTCTGTAGTGCATGCATGACACATATTGGGAAACAATGTAATCCAATCACTGCCATGTTTTTTGGATTTGGGGGGAGCTGTTCAGCCATTCTACACATGATATCTCCTGGTATGATGTCAGGGACTATCGTCAATGGGGGGTGGGTATGTATATATGGGCCTGTCTGACAGGATGTCGGCAATGTCAATAAGGTACAGTTGTCCCTGACTCAGCACATATATGCGTGTACATTACTATTTATTACATAGTTGAAGGACATGTCATGATTCTCAGTCTGGACTCCTTCTCAGCTACTCTTTACAAAACACTGACAAACCTGAGCACTAATCCCAGTTATACTCTTTTACACACTTAACACCCTACTGATCCTTTGTGATCAGGCTACAGAGTATGTTATCATAATACACTGGCATGTCCAGGGGTCAGTTTTATGTGTACTCTCCAGTCCAGCTAGTGAATATTGTGGTTATGACACAATGTCACATCTGCCTCATGTACACAGACAACCCTCTCCTCCTCACATCACACTCACATATATGTGGGAGATGTAACAATATTGACATACAGGACGCTGAGCTCTCTCGACCCATGACTGGCATAGTCTATCAGGTGGTGAGGGTGACCACACACACCACATATCAGTCTCAAATACACCGACAGTGACAGCAAATAAACCACATTATCACACATACACATATTCGTAGGCTCTACATACACTCTGCCTAAGCAGCAGAGACCTCCAAAGCAGACACACATACAACTGCTACCCCACTACAATGCCAACATGTCACACAGTTCACAATGTCAGTGTGCCACACAGTCACTGCCCTTTGGGCTAAACAACACACCTGATACACTTGTTATAGGTGACACTTAATGTCAAACACACTATCATCCCATTCACCAGGCCAAACAAGGGAATAGTCACTTTGAGCTGTCTGTCAGGTGCCAGGATCCGCCACATAACACATGCACTCAGGTCACTCCAAAGCAAGTCCAGGACTGGCTCCATCATTGTCCATGCTGGTGCATACAACCTCAGACATTCCTCCCTGGACCACATGACATGAAACATAGAGGAACTCTGTGATCATGTAGCCCAGCCCAGTATTACCCTGACATTGTCTAGCATCTTACACTCACCAAGTATGATGTCACAGTATACCAACAAACTGATCACATTTAACAGTTGGCTAACATATTGGTGTTATTCAAAGGGGATACAGTTTCTGTCACCCTGGGGTGACATGCTCGACATGCCATTAGCTTCCCTATGGACAGCTTGCACCTGTCACCCTTGGACTTTTGAATACTAGCTAGGGCACTTGCTGCCACCATACTGCCCTATTTAAGCAGGGCTCAAAGGACAGAACCACCTCCATAGACATTACAGAGTACACGACACTGAGAGTAATGCTGCTCAACACCAGATGTATTACCCTCAAATTGCGCCCACTCAGGAATCTCCTCAGTATGGAGGATTGGAGGATAGCAATATCTGTGCACTAACAAACACATGGTTCAGGCTCCCACATGCACACCAGCACTATCAGGTTGTATTTTGTACCATGCTTTCTGACCACATAACTCGGAACAGGGGGAGTATCCATATACATCACAGATACACATACCTCCGGGTTGGTAGCACTGCACAATGCATCACAGACCATACATATGCACCTAACATTGTGCAAATCTGCCTTTTGGTTTGTTGCCTGCTACAGACCACACTCCCCAACACAGCAACCTCACTCAGCTTTCCTGGGAACATTGGACCATATGAAGGTCTCCCCAAACACCATTATATTGGGTGACGTCAAATACCCACACATTGACTGTGGATAGTACTCAGGCCCCAACACCCTCGCCCAGCAGTTGCTACTATTTCTAAACTCATATGCTATGGCACAACCAGTTACCACACCCACAAGAGGGGACAACATATTGGACATAATCATCACCAACATGAGGACTTTATGTTCCACACCTGCGATATATCCCTCATTGGTAAGGGCAGAACATACTTTATCTCACTGGACATCCATATCCCGTCCCCACACCCATTCTGGGTAATCTTGGTGAACTTCCCAAAAGCAAATGTCACACTCCTCCAAACCATGGTGGTATCGTTCAGTGCCCCTGGGTCAGTGGTAAGTATGGCTCAGACTACTGAATCCTTTACATACACATTCTATGGACACCTAGTGGATCGCATGGATCGTTACATCCAAAATAACAACTGGACTCACTCCTCCAATGGCAGTGGACCTGTCTGGTAGACCCCAGCCATGTATATGCTTTACAACAAATGGAGGAAGCTACTACATGATAGAGCACAATCCCAGACAGGGAAGGCATCTGTAATCTGTACTAGCAGACTGCTACAATCACTTGGATATTTATGTCAGGCACGCTTCTAATGGACAATTGCACCAGACACGTCAGACACTCACAAGGACTTCTTCAGTTGATTCAGGTACCTGGCTGGACACTCACTGATATGCTGTGTGTTACTGCATACTGACTAAACATACCCTGAACCCACTGACATTGCCATCATCCTGGCAAACAGGGTTAGTGAAGATGTATCCCCACCATGCCACCTAAGGTGGTACTGTCCATACCAACAGAGTGTAACCTCCCAGACATCACGAGTAAACAGGTGAGTGCTGCCCTCCCCACAGCGGACAACACAGCATCAATGGGACCAGACGGTGTCCCGGCCTGTGTCGCACACAGCCTTCATGGCAGACGTAACACTCACATTACATCACTGTTTGATATAAGAGTTACTGCAGGATATGTACCCACGGATGTATTACCCTCAAATTGCGATAGTGGTCCCACTCCACTAAATACTGCCACAACAGACCACAGACAATATCGGCCTAAAAGGCTAACTAGCCTATTCTGCAAAGCTATGGAGTGTATTGTAATGGGACTCATGCACATAGACATGGGAAACCTACAGACACTGGGTCCTACACATTACAGCATTGTTGTGGGCAGATCTTGCCTATTGGACCTGTTCATATTCTTTCAACAGTTACCAGGTCCATCAGTGTTGGGACAGTTGTCCACACAGCCTGCCTGGAGCTTGCACAACCCTTCAACACAATACCCCACTCGGCCATTATGCATAGGCTCACCAGCATCAATATCAACACATATCTGACACAATGGATTGCTACCTGGAGCAGGGATAGCACCCACATGCTCAGTGTTGCAGGTGCCATGTCTGACTATACACCAGTTACACATGGCATCCCACAAGGCTCAGTCCTGGGACCTCTCTTGTTCAGTATATATTTGTGTGATGTACAGGCTATCACAGGAGGGATATGGCTGCCAATGTTCGCAGATGACTGCAAAATGGGTGCCATTATCAGCTCTCCTGCTGGCACATGAGTACTCATACAGGGTCTCACAGAGATGGATTGACTGGTGCCTGAGCCATGGCCCATGGCTACATGCCATTAGTTGCATAGTCATCCCCTTTAAGGATGACAAGATGCCCATACATTACCACATAGGTTGTAATTGATTACATACAGTAGTAGTTGTTACAGGTTTGGGGACACGACCTGTTCATACTCTTGCCTTTGACAATCCTATTGCCATAGTGGTTAGACAGTACGTCTACATAGCCCACCATATCCCACATGGTTTCACATGTTGATCACGTGTGGTCATTGTGCCCCTATACTCTTCACGACCATGCCTGGTTACTATGCCACCTTTGGGATGTACCTTACCTGACATTTGCAGCAACTGTAATGGCCACAAATGTTACTCTTCGAGCAGATGTAGGGACTCACACAGATGCCCTGCACAGTTCTGATACAGTAACTCCAGCTCTTCTCAGTCACTTACCACCTACACGGATGTGTTGTGTGCCTGTAGCTGAAGGCAATATCTGATCCAGACTTACTGGACATGCTCCACCTCAGGATATCTGACTCCCTTGGTGCTACACACTCCAGGGACATATACTTCAGCACTGATGTTAAAAGGACATGCTGGGGGGACAGATTATTATTAGAAAGCCTCCACTCACTCTGGAGTGTAGCCCCGGTTTTGCATAGGCAGAGCCACCCACTGACCACCTACAGGTGACATCTTGACAAGTGGATGGGTGATCGCATGTTTACCCATGGGATATCTTCTGGGTCCCTGCTAGACAGAGGCACAATACACTGAACGTAAATGGGCTACCTTGTGTGACCTACTATTCACAGGCACAGTGCTCTGATTTGACTGGGTTGCAGTAGCCAAACATACTCTGGCTATGCTTGTACATGCCCTAGGGCAGATAGCTTAGTATCAACCTCTGAACCTATGATAATTTTCATGATGCACAATGTTTATTGCTGATACTGTTTGCAGGTTTTTATCATCTTTGCTTTCACACTTTATATGAACCACTTAGGAATCTGCAGAACATATTTGCTTATGACAGGGTTCCACTGTATTATATACGTGTCTGTTGTCATATAAGTGTGTGCACAGGGCTGATTGATGTGTAGTGAGAGGTTCCTGGGTTAACACATGCAACTGCCTGCTATGTGTAGCCCAGTGCTGTACTCCAACATGGCCTA
Organism: Protopterus annectens; assembly: GCF_019279795.1. NCBI lineage: Eukaryota > Metazoa > Chordata > Ceratodontiformes > Protopteridae > Protopterus > Protopterus annectens. The sequence goes on from NC_056731.1 coordinate 990,699,500, forward strand.
AGTGTGTGAGCATGCTCAGTTCAGTCTGTCAGTGTTCTGTTGTCTGACATTTGTCTCATGTATTCAAGTGTGTGAGCATGCCCAGTGTGACCTTTCAGTATGTTGCTGTCTGGGGTCCACTACATTTGTTGATGTATGTCTACATGTCCATTATTAACATTTGTACTGTGTGTGTTGAAAGTCATGTTCTATTCTTACTGCAGGACTCACCTTTGTGTCATAACTCGACAGGGATTATGCTGTGCCTGCAGGGTTTCCGTGAAATACTTTGCATAGACGTATCGACATTTCTTCATACAAGCTAATCACTGCACTACTATCATGGTTTAGTGGTTCAGTGCTATGACTACAGTGCACAGTATCCTGGGTTCGAGGCCCATTGCCGCTTAGATTTTCATACCAAGCAGACCAGACTGCTTAGAGGTCAGTAGAGCAAATCTAAGCATGTTGGCTTTTGTTCAGCTATGCCCTACCTAGACCCAGCTTGTCCAACATTGCTCAATATTAACCATCATTGCTGGACATTGGCCAATATCACTCTACATTGACCACATTTGTAGTAGTTGGTGTGTGTGATTTTGTTTACATTGACTTCATGATGGTAAATGCTGTTTAGCACTGCTTTATATTGCTTAACACATGGCAATCATGCCTCAGGTGTTGATGCAGGGCTGCCTATGTCGGATGCACATACTACACTCCCTATACATGTTTGAAAGCAGGTAGTGTCAACGTAGGCATCCCTTTTACTATATGAGGTATAATTTCCAGAGTTCCTACTGAGCCAGTGTATGTGCTGTGCGTTGCCTCCTTGCCAAGGCCAAAGCATACTGGGCACGCCTCCTTCTGCCTACTGGGGCAGGCTCAGGTTGTTCCTCCTCTGAGTCACGCTCTGCCTGTGATTGCCTTGGCAATGGTGGGGGGCTGTTTGGCCCAGGCCTGTGCTGGTCCTGCTGCAGCTGTTTTCGCAGGATCATATTATGCAGCATAGTACATACCATGACAATTTGGGTACATGTAGTTGGTGAGTACTGCAAGGCTCCACCAGATGTGTCCAGGCACCGGAACCATGACTTGAGCAGCCCAAACACATGCTCGATTACATTTCGTGATGTGCGTGTGCCTCATTTTGGCATTCCTGTTCAGGTGTGTGTGCTTTTCTGATGGGTGTCATCAGCCATGGCTCCAGTGCATAGCCAGCATCCCCCACTAGGTGACCATGTGGGATGTCCCCATTGGCAAATGTCTGGTACAGCTGCATCAGATGCCAGATATGGGAATCATGGTAGCTTCCAGGGCAGCCAGCACACACATTCAGTATTATGCCCTGGGCATCACACATGACCTGGCAGTTGATGGAGGGGAAGCCCTTGCTGTTGAAGTAGACCCTACCCCGCTCACCAGCTGGTGGTTTGATGCATATGTGCGTGCAGTCTATTGCACCCACTGCCTCAGGGTGTTCCGCTATTTGCTGGAAGAGACACATATTGCTGGCCAATACCTCATGGGAATTGGGGAAATATACATGATCACTGACATGTGTTGACATGGCATCCAGGAACTGGTGCAATACCCTGGATGCTGATGCCTGTGATATCCCCATCATATCACCAGTTGGTCTCTGGATGGTACCTGTTGCTAATATACTTAGGTCAACACATACCTTAGTTTCCACTGGGATGGGTTCCCCTCTGTTGGTTCTGTGTGTGAGGCATGGCCTGCACAGCTCAACAATTTTCTGCAAGAAGTCTCTGTCCACTCTATAGCGCTCCACTATCTCCAGCTCATGTAGCCCCTGGTAGGTAACCCTGGGCCTGTACACTCTTCTCCGTCTCCTCACTTTGGGTTGTCCAGCAGCATTTGCATTATCAACACCCTCAACATGCTGCATATGTCGCCTTATAACAGCAATGGCAGCCCCTAACATTTTTTTTCTCAGTGAAGCCTTTTCAGTTTTCACTTCTATTAGCTTACTGCAGTGTTGCAGTGTCTCTTGAGAGAAACATAATGGACTGTTGTTTGCAGACTTTTAAGTGCTGGGCTGGGTTGGGCTAGTGTTCTGCCTGGGTAATTGCCTGATTCTGATTGTTTTCACCTGCTAGCTCTGCTAGTACTCCCTGGTAACTTTCACTATTTGGTGTGCTTCCTATTTCCTTACTGTTTCCTCAGGGGGGGAATGACGCACACACAAGCGCGAACACGTGCACAGCAGCTAACACGCGTGCACACATGCTTACACAGACTAAAGCTTGCTTATTCTTCTTAAAATGGGCGCACACAGGTGCAAACGTGTTTACAACTGTTTACACAGCCTTACATATGCTTACTCCGGCTTACACGCGTGCACACACGCTAACATACACGCACACTGTCTTACTCGGGTTTACTGGTGCGCACATGCGCGCATGCACGCTCAGCAAGAAACTTTGGTGTTATCCACAGCATACACCTTTGCTTTCTTGACTTTATCTGGCCTACCTGTTGACACACCTCTTTCACTATTATGTAAATGTAAGCTGACACATGACACTCTGCTCCAATGAGCTTCACTCCTTTCATACATACCCCCCTCGTGATGTCACCTATCTTCTACTCTGTTACTCCCCTTATCCTACTCCTACACTCCACTGACTCTGCTCATTTGCTATGTAAACTTGTGATTCACTATCCTAACTCTCATTTGCATAGGATTGCCTACTAATGCTTAGTTACATCTTTTAGACTGAGCTTCCCACCTTAGCAACCTCTACTCGGTGGTCATGTTGTCTTCAGCCTGCCATTCCCTTGCATTGTAAATTCATTTTAGCTATAAAATCCACATTTGTGGATCTTAATTATTAATTTTCTGCTTTTTAGGGTGCATCGCGTTTGTGCGGCGCTGCACTACGGTTAAACCCCGGAGATCGGGATAAAAAAAAGTTATTTTATTTTTAATTTGCATCACTTCCCGTTGACAATGGCCATATTTTTGGCCATTGGCATGCTTCCTCCTGTGAATGCATGCTTTTTTTCCAGCTGATACGGCTCCGTTTTGCTATTTGCAGAACCGTACTCAGTTATCAACTGAGTACATTTCTGCAAATAACACTACTCCTACTCGGACAGGTTCGGGTTTCTTGGATTGCAAATTTACCTCATTTGCATGGCTTTCGCCTGCAATTGAGGTAATTTGCATATCCCAGTCCTGTCCGTGTAGGACTAGTTTGGAGAGCTCAGTTGCATGCCCCTACCGGCTGTTCCTGGATCGCTCGGTGGACATGTTGGCTGCATGGAGTCTTACTCTACTCTAAGACTCCGTGCAAGCCTTCGTGAATCCGGCCCATTGATTTTAAATTATGTATTCTGCCAATCATAGATATGCAAGTGCATTTATAATTCATCATCATAATTATCCTGCTTAAACAATTACACATATTCAACTTTGTTTCAAAGTAATGCATTTATGAGATATGATACTCAGAAAAAAAATATCTGCTAATGCATTACTGAGACATGTATTGCAATAAACATTATGATAGCCAGTTGTATATAGTGCAACCTTCCTAAACAAAGTGTTGTTAAAAACTGTATTCTGACACCCTATTTTTAAAAAAAAAAAAATACAATCTGTATTTGAACCCTGAATCATCTGTGTGTTATTTGGGGGGGGGAGCATTGAACTTCTAAATGAATGTTATGACTATATAAACAAAGTTACTTATTTTTTTAAATTTTATTTTTGAATACGATGTAGCTAGCATTATTTTATTTTAGATGTGATAGTTTTTAAAGAAGGGGACAAATTGTTTACAAAAATTTACAAGAAAGAAGTTCAAAATAATGCATATTTCAATTATACAAGAATGCAAACCAGGAAAACCAAAGCAAATATAGTCAAACGGTAATTGATTTGGGCTAATAGGCTGACTAAAAAAGATGAACACTTTGTATCAGAAGGTATTAGTTTATATAGTAAATTTGTCAGCAGAGGTTAGCCTGTAGAATTAGTAAAGGATAAGTCTTCTGAAGTTTGTGATTTGAGAAAAGAGGGTGACAAGTTGAATGACAGGCCCAAGGAATCAAATTGTGGTTTGTCCATGCAATAGTGAATAGTGTGCATGCAAAGGCTATTAAGAATATTATAATAAATAACTGGAACATTTTATAAAGCAATTAGCTAGTGTTATAGGTGACTCCCCATTTTTTGTACAGAAAAGAGGCAGAAGTTTCAAGAATTAATTTCAGTCAAAATTAACTCTGCCCGAAAGGAGGACTACCAAACCTGGCATGTACAAATGTTATAATTTGCGATTTTTGCAATTATTTATATACTAATGGAGATGAGGTGTTAGTTAATGATATCAAAGCTGTTATTAAAGGGAGATTCACCTGTAAATCTAAGTTTGTTGTTTATTTGGTTGTATGCAGGTCCTGCACGTAATTTTATGTAGGGTGAACTACAAAGTAATGATATAAGAGACTATATGAGCACAAAAATATGCATTTCAGGTTGGTAATGACAAGAATGTAATTAGTAAGTATTATAAGTTAAGAAAAAGTAAGGTGGATTTTAAATTCATTATTTTAGATCAAATAGAATGATGTGAGTTTAAATGTAATGCTGAAGATGAACTTGGGTGGAGTGAGTATTTGTGGCAAGTGAGACTCGATGCTTGCTACCTACCAGGCTCAAATAATAAGGACGGTTTTGTAGCTTACTTAAAGGACAAAGGGTTAAAACACTTAGCAATTATCTTGGCAGTTGCTCATGTGCCTTTAAGCTATTTAAGCTGTGGGTCGTGGGACTTTATTCAGACTGAATAAGTCTCATGTTTGGATATGAAAGTGCTTACTGAATATGGTATTTTACTGATTTTATACAATGAAGTTTTGTTTGACTTTTGCAGATGTTTTTCTTCTTCTTCTTCCTCTTTCTGTTTTTATACAGCTTGTACTGTTTTCACATTGTTTTAGTATATTGGAGGGATGGAACTTCATTATCGCCCATGCTTGTAAAAACACAAACCAAAACCAAGTAAAAATAAATAAATGAAAGGAATCACCAATGGAGCTCTACAGCACTAAATCCAAAGAGTTTTTTAAAGTTAAGCGCTTTCGTCAAAATCACAAGACTTCATCAGAACATTGGATAACCAAAGTAACATAATTAAATACCATATCCCTCTCAAAGATTGGATAACAATAAAACATAATTTCCTTTAAAATAATTAAACTATTTAAAATGACAGTATCAAAAAACTCACAGTGACAAAAAACAGCAATGAAACCATAAACCCCAACCAACCAAATACAATATAATATAGTACAGCATTATTCAAAATATATCCTAATAAAATCAGATAAAGAAAGCTGATTTTAGTTTTAGTACAGGACAAATGGAAATCTTATCATTGACCCAGGTGGTTGACATGCATTTAATTTAATCTGCCACTTGAGCTCTAAATACTCTAGGAAGTCATCATCTGGACCCCCTTGTGGACCCAGATCTACTTGTTCTAATACAAAAAATTTGAAGGAGTGTGTCAGGTATGCCTTAATGTGCTTGTATAAAGCATTAGTATCTTTGTTTTTTTGAATATCATAATTGTGTTGGTATATTCTTTGTCTGAGGGCTCTGATTGTCTTCCCCACATAATAACCATCACATACCATACAGGTTGCGATATAGACCACTCCCTTGCTATAACAGAAACACTTTTTGTTACTGGTAATTTTACCATAATTCATAACTTTGATTGAATCAATGTCCAATATAAAAGGGCATTGTCCACACCTCCTACATTTAAAAGTTCCACATAGGCCTGCCTTTAACTTTTTCCTCTCCACCAGGCCTTTCAAAGAGGTACCCTTTTTATATACCACAAGAGGTTTTTCCCACAACCTTTTGTTTATCTTGTCATCCATACAAAACATGGTCCAAAAGTCATAAATAATACTTCTAAGATTGAAAAAAATCTCTGGTAAAGGGGAGGACACATGCCTTAATAAAACTATCAATTTTTACCAAACCAGAGGTTCTGTTCAAACCTTCAGGATTTTCCAAAAGTGTAGTGTAAATGCCCCCAGCTCTTTTTAGTTTTACTTCTTCAGCTATGTCATAGACAAATTTAGAAGGGTAACCTCTTTTCTACAACATCCCCATTAGGACATCACATTTTCTAACAAAATCATCCTGATCAAAAACCATTCTTGCCAATCTTACATATTGACCCTTAACAAGGGACTTCTTTTGGTGCAGAGGGTGGCAACTCTCAAAATGTAGCAGAGAGTTAGAGTAGGTAGGCTTCCTGTAAAGGTGTGAGGTAAATTTACCCTTAGAGTGGTCCTTCTTGATGGTAACATCCAGATAGTTCAAGGTGTCAAGATACTTGGTCATGGTAAATTTCAAAAAATTAGTAGTGTTGTTGATATAAAAAGTGAAGAACCTATTCAGGTCATCCTCACTCCCATGCCAAAATAGGACCAAATCATCCAGGTACCGTCCATTTAGTACCCACATATCCTTAAATTCAGAGTTCACTACATAGAGATGTTCCCCACTGGGCTAATACAATGTTGGCAAATAACGGCGCACAATATGCACCCATTTCCACCCCCTGCACCTGCTTAAACAAATGTCCCTCAAAGGTGATGAAATTGTTGTCCAGAACCAACTCCATACAGGACCTGATTGTAAGGATAGTTTCATGGTTCAATGAACTATTCAAACATAAATAGTCATAGAACCATTCTAGTCCAATATTATGGGGTATTACAGAAAAGAGGTCACAAATGTCAATGGTGACCAATATAAAGTCCTAATGGTACATTTCATTCTTAACTTTAGAAAGAAAGTCCCAGGAATCCTTAATCACCAGGTCTCTGTTATCCAGGGTATGTTTAACAGTACTGTCAATATATTTAGCCAGATTGAAGGTTTTAGATGTTTTTGCATCAACAATCAGTTGTAAGGGGGGATCAGAAATACTCTTATGTATTTTAGGGATTCCAAAGATGGTAGGAATCCGAGGATTCTTTGTCTCCAAAAATCTTTAAGTTTCTAAAGTGATTTGTTCATTCAATAAAAGTTGTTCAATATCTAAATCAATCCGTCTGTAGGATATATTCAACTCATTTTTGGAGACCTCTGTGTATGTATCACTGTACATTAAATCAGTCATTTTACTGTTATAATCACATACATCCATGATGATAATTCCTCCCCCCTTATCCCGTTTCATAATCCTGATCTCATCATTCTCTAAAATGTCACTGAGCAATGCACTTTCTTGATTTGTTAAATTACTTGCCCCATTTTTGTCAAGAAGATATTTATTTTTAGAAACCACTTTCCTGAATTCATTTTCACAAAGGGTCTCATACATTTGTACTGTTGGGTGCATGGGGGGAATGAAGGTACTTGGTCTGTTTAATTGGCCTGAATTACCCTGCAAATTAAATGCCTCATCCCCCACATGTGAGGAAAAAAGTTCCAAATTCAACTTCCTAGTGAATAATTTAAACTCCAAAATAGTGTTAACAATGTCACTTCCAGCTGTTGGCACAAAGTTGAGCCCTTTTGAAAACAGTTCTGCCCAATCAGTACTCACAATTATCCTACTATAATTGTAAATGCTGAAATCATGTTCAAAATTTTTGACAATATTACAAATATACATCCCAGTCCCTTCATGTCTGTCATTGGTCACCTCCAATATTGTTGTTGTTGCCTCCCCCTCCGCCATTGATTCTGATAATTAACTTGTCCATAACCTCCATTCCCTTGTCCCCCCCCCCCTCTGATTCATCAGTCACTGGGATCTCCTCAGAGGAGGTGGTTCTAAAGGGGCATTGTCACCCACAGAATCAACCATATCATCCTCTTTGTTAATTACATTCACTTCTTCAAATCTCTCAGCCCACCTAGCATGTTGGCCCTGGGTGAATCAGGGTATGCCATTCCCTCATCATAATCAGTTTTGTCCCTGATAAGTTTTCTTTCTTTTCTTTTTGGCAAGTTCACTAATTCATTATCAACACTTTTAAATAAATTATTAAATTCAACTAGTCTATGTTCAAATAATAAATCACGCTTGATTCCAGTGTCTAATTTGTTAATGTCTTTTAAAATAACCATTTTCTTATTATTGTCACTAATAAAAATGTTTAGCAACTCACATCCTTGTTTGTTGAAAAAGCTTTTTAAATCCCGGTGCAACTGTCAGTCCTTGATGAGCTCAGTCGGATATTTCCATGTCTGAAGGCCCTTTGGAATCTGTTCTCTCATTACACATTCATGCAGGAATTCATTTTCCAATTGCAAATGTTTATATCTTAATAATGATAATCGCCCACGCTTGTAATATTCATATGTATGTTTGTATTTACGAACAGGGCAAGTGCATGCTCATCTGTGCTTTATTCCATGAACAAATTTAAAAGGAGGGCATTCCAAGGAAGGTATGAACTAATGAGCTATATTAAAAGGTAAACTGAATGTACAAACTGTTTTTTGTTTTTTTTATTTTGTCCAGATGTATTTAATCATTCCACCTGTTGCTCACAGGAGATTACTTTAGAGTAGACTGGACAGGGTTAAACAAAATAAAGCTAATATTTTTCTGTGCAGTAGTGATATTGGTGACCTTATATACCTAGATACTCCCCAGTAAGTTTATATAAAAGGCAGACCATGCCTGCTCTACCAGGTTGAGTTCTTTGAGAAGGTTACTGAGGGCATGGATAAGTGGCATACAGTCCACACTCTTTATATGGACATCACCATAGCATTTGACACTACTCTACATGCTGGGATTATTGACAAACACTCCTAACTCAACATTAACCAATGCAGAGTTTGGAGGACTGGTAACTGTCTGACAGAACCAACAGCATTAAGTTCAGAAGTATTTTCTCTAGACTGAAAATATTTCACCAGTCATATCAAAATGGACTCTGCCCTTGGTTTCCTCCTTACTGGTGTGTATTTTCTGCGAGAAAAAGCACATAAAAGCCACCCTTGAAAAATTAGGATAGTTATATGGTTATCAAATACAATTATGGTACTCAAATTCTCCAGCAAGGATTGGTCCAAACAAATGCCTGTTGTATTAATAATAGGTGTGCCCTTAACACCAAGAAATGCAGCATCATTTCCTTTGATTATTTTAGCATCACTATTGCGCATCTTGAGAATAACTGCGGTGGTGGTGCTGTGGTAGTGTTGTCGCCTCACAGTAAGATGTTGTCCTGTTCGATTCTCAGCTAGAGCGGCTTCTGTGTGGAGACATGCGTGAATGGGCATACCTTCGTTGAAGGTTGTGCGTCAGGGCCGGCAACTCGGCACGTAAAAATCTACTGCCAATCATTAGCGGACCGGAGTTCCGCTATGGCGACCCCTAACTGGGAAAAGCCAAAAGACACAACAACAACTGCTTATCTTGATAATATTCCACAAAACACTGACACAGAAACCAGGGACTTAGGTATGTGTGTTAGTAACAGGCACATTTCTGTGGTTGTTAGAAAATCCTTCTACCTTTCACAGTTGTTGTATCCCATTATGGTGTCTTGTCAAAGTCCAAAATTGTTACAGTTGCACTATATTCATCTTTATTAGACTCTTCATTGAATATAATGTACCCTTCAGCATGCTACGCACCTGATTCAGTCTGAGAAACCCAATGTTTTCTCAACAAAAAATATATAAGGTCTCAGTATCCTTAGCTACTCTGATAGACAAAAAGCACTGTCCCTCCAGTTAGTACATTATAGACACCTGACAAGTTATCTCTGATTTGTTATCCAGGCAATGAGCCACCCCACACTCGTTGGTATCATTCACTTAATTAGAACCAGTGGTAAAGCAGTAACCCATTCAAGAGTCCTATAGTCTCACATCAACAGCACCAGATGGCATGACAGATGCAAAACCAACATTTATAACATTCTTGGAATAGGCTGCACTTGCCTGCCAAGCAAAGTACCCCCTTAGCAACCTTTAAAGTTAGTCTGGATGATTGGATGGGTGAAAAATTTTCACAAGGGATATGTAGAGAAAGTAAAAATAACAGACATTGTTAGCCTCCTTCAGTATTGAGTAATGTGAATGAGCTTCTCAGTGGTTTCCCTTGGACTAAGCATAGCTAAACCTATAAAACTGTGCATCCCAAATCTGCAAGGAAAGAGATAACCATGTGAATAATGGCTAAAATTCTGTTTTTTTTTTTTTTAAATTGATGCATACCTCAAGCGAGCATTTTTTTCTCAGCCTCTTTGTACTTTGTCAAAACAGAGTTGTCCTCAGAGCTGTAGAACAAGCCATAAATGACAAGACATGTTAACTCCTAGTACTGATAAATACAGGATACAACATGCCCAAAAATACATGCAACCTAATAATAAAAATAATAAACTAATCTATCTGGCTTATTCTCAGATTACGTACTCAGAGTTTGCACTTACAAACTATTTTCACATACAGAGTTTTCTAAAATTACCCTGTGTATCTGAGTGAGTCCTATGTGTGCTACAGTCATAAACAGTCTTCTCTCTGTCACCAATCAGGCTGTCTCCCTGACGGCCTAAGTGATCAGCTACCCACTTACCTTCTTAGGCACCGCATTTGCCCTACTATAAATATTGTTTACAAACTTGTCTGCGACAAAAGACATTTCTCCCCTGAAGTCTTCAAATCCCTCCTGCAACAATGTGACTGGTTCCTTTTAAAATATTTGCACCTTGACTCGGCTGTTCAATATTTCATTGACAAATTCCTCAATATCCTAAACAACATAGATCCCCTTAGAATGACCCGTTCTAACTCCAAGCACATACCATGGCTTACTAATGACATCAAGCATCTCCTCAAACAGAGAAACAGAGCCTGGTCCCTACATCACATCACCAAAAATCAAAACTTCCTTCTTAAATACTGTCAATTACGCAACCTTACCAAAAAAACAAATGAGGCATGACACAAAAGGCTATACTATACAACAATGCAACAAAAACAACTACTAAAGCCTGGACAGATCACAACCCCAGCTCCAACAACAACAAATACCACAAAAAGCATTGCCTCACAATTTAATTCATACTTTATTAACTCTATACTCTCCCTAGTAAAAAACAACAGCAAGACCCCCCATCTATTCCTAATGAATTAGAAAGAACCCTCAACTCCTCTTAATCAAACCAATTCAAACTGATACAATCAAAAATTATCTTTCGAAACATAAGCCCTCCTCCCTCACAGCTGACCAACTCTCCAATGAATTTCTAAAGATAGCAGCAGATGGCATCTCCTACCCTATATTGCTCCTAACAAACCATTCCATTGCTGAGCAGTATAACCCCGAACTCAGAAAAGTCTCTTATTTCATCCCTCTTCACAAAGGTGGCTCCTCTACTGAGTTCTTAAACTACAGGCCAATCGCCTCCTCCCTCCCATAGCCAAGATTCTTGAAAAATGCATACACAGACAACTCCTCTACAATCTGCTAAATAATAATCTCCTATATGCATTGCAACATAGCTTCAAACCTTAATACAATACAACCACTGCCCTTGTTAGTTTTACAAACTCAATCAGCCAGCTTACAAATGACAACCAGCTTGTCTCATCTAGCTTTCTTGATATGTCTAAGGCCTTTGATACAGTATCCCACCAAAAGATACTAAATGAGCTAGCTTCCTTAAATCTAACCCAGCCAGCTCTCTTCTGGTTTCTCAGCTACTTAACTGACCACCAATAGGCAGTTAAGTGGAAAAACGAACTCTCCATCCTATTACCGGTCTCAGTAGGAGTACCCAAAGGCTCAATTCTCGGTCCATAACCATTTCTTTTTACCATATTCACCAACAGACTCACCACGACAACCAAGCATGCAACCACTGTTCAATATGCAGATGACTCCTCCCTCATATGTTCAGCTTCCTCTCTATGAAAACTCCTGCAAACACCCCAACAGTCTTTCCAAGACATTGAAAAATACCTCTCAGACTCACAAATCATACTTAATCCAAATAAAACAAAGCATAGGCTCTTCATGAGCAGCAAAGTTCCTGATAAGCCCCCTCTTCCCCATCTACTCAGCCAATAAAACTACAATTGAACCTATCCAGCACAACAAACTTTTGGAGTCACAATTGACAACAACCTAAAGTATAACACCTCACTTTAACAGTCAAAAAGGTGTACATTAAGCTAGTCTTACTATGCAAAGTCCAGTCATAGCTAAACAAGGCCAATAGACATTCCATAGCTAGGACTCATCTACTCTCTACCCTTCTAAATGCCTCAACAATATTCACTAATCTCAGAAAATTAGATTTAAACAAACTGGAGTCCTGCTATAACAAAATTGCAAGATTCGCTACTAACCTCCCTTACAGATCACATCACTGCACAGCACTTCATAAACTAAATTGGATTGAACTACCCAGTCACCTATCCATCAACCAACTTTTATTCATTCCATCTTCTCCCATCCAGACAACTATCCAGTACCCAAGAACTTAGCCCTACTCAAACAGCAGGCCACTAAGATCCTCCAACAAACTACTACTCAAAGTAACTAAATTTAATAATTGTTATGATAACTTTCTATTTTCCCACCAAATATCTAATCCCTGAAATTCCATGTCTCTGACAATACTAAATTGTAGCAACACATCCAAATTTAAACTGTTGCTTAAGGAACACCTAACCAAAAACTGGCTTTGCTCCTTCACTAATCCAAGCTGATCATTCTGTCCTTCCTTGTTCTTGCAACCAAAATATATCTTCTCTTACTAAATTCATCCAAACTATCCCTTCTCTCATGAATTCTGATTCTCTCTACCTATCTCAAGCTCACTACTGCTCCTGTTTTTATCTACCTATCTCATGCTTCCTACATTTTCATCATATTCTGTCCTTCTTGTAATTCACCTCAGTATTTATCACTGTTTGGAACAAGTAACACTAACATAGCAACAATCAACCATATTCTTGTTCATATACAATATGTGTATTTCATAAATATTTACCACCAAAACCATGATATTGATCTAGTGATCAGTCATTTCTGTGTAATGTCACAAGCTATTTCATTCTAGTTTATTGGTTAACTTTCTTTTTTCCACTTTATATTACTTTCTCAACTTTTAATCTTAATGCATAAACTATTTACTACCTATATTTACCAACATGATGCATTCTTCATTTTTATTGATTTATTGCATTGTTTGCAATGTGTTTTTGTAATGGAGCTTTTCTTCCCTGGCGTCTAGTGAAAAAGGGCCACTGGCCCAGTCAGACAACCCCGGTAAACAAATGTAAAATAATAAAATAGCAATAGTGGTTGTTGACATCAAAGCAAGAAGGGGCTTCAGGAAGTCACTGAATGGCTAGGGATTACTGGGATGGCATGAGGCTCCATTGCGACAGCTCAATAATCACCACCTGTGATCAAATACCATATAGGGATGATCACATTCATCTACATATTGCCTTAGTTCTACTCATTATAGCCACGTTATGGACTATATAATGAGCCAGTGTCTGACTGCAATCTACAATACCAGCTTTAGATAGAAAGGAGCCCTAAACAAAGGACAGCATGTTACCCCTGTTGCACAGCAGACCCGCCTGAACCTTCTCTGTGCCACTATCCAGTATTCACTTCATCTTAGCTCCACAACATCCCGATACACACATCTTTTTAGTTGGTTCACACTTTACCTTATTTTTAGGTTTTGCCTTCACCCTTTTAACATACTGCAACTGATGAAGATGTCATAGGAATACATGTTAAAAAGGTATGTGACTAAAGCTGTGGACTTGAGCGCTACAATGCCTCCAGGAGCCACGGGTTTCTACCTTTTTGAGATGCAGCTTAGCGATTTTTTTTTTTTTTTTTATATAAAATTTTGATTCAACGACGTCTAGAAAGAAAACTATCAGCAAGGAAATAAATTGTCTTATTTTTTACTTTAAAGCACAGATATTTTGTGTCTAATGCTTGATGTTCAAAGCCAACAAAACAATAGTTCCTGCAATGATATTAAAATCATATAAGGGAAAAGTGTCTGCGTTCATACCCTTCAAATAAAAGGAAAATGAGAAATTCACCTTCTGTGAATTCCACTGATGTTAGATTGGGATAGTAGTGAAATCACAAATGGCCACAGAGAGAGATACAATGCACAGCTGAGGGTTTGAGGAAGGAAACCAGAGCACCTATACATAACCCACAAAAGATAATGCATACAGGCTCTACACAGAAGGAATTATAGCCAAGACTTATGCCAGAAAACCAAGAACAGCAAAACAACTTTACATGCTGTGCCACTGTGCAAATGATTAGTTGTTATCATCCACATTCTTTCCAGACCAACACAGACAGACATTTATTTTGTGCAATGCTGAAGTTTGTGATAGAAAGTGAAAGAAAAACTACTAACTTCTATTTTTAGATATAATGCAATCCCCCCCAACACATGGTCATGTTCATCACAGGTAACTATTCATACCCATAAATTACAGCCACACTTTGTCCGTACACACCTCATTTGGATGACTGAGATAAAGCAACAGCCATGGTAAAGTATTTCCGATGGTTTCACATATATTTATCCTAACTCCACAAAATCAGAATACTGACAACTTCACTTGAGCAAATGATAGCAAGTTCAGTCACATATTCACCAACTGCCACTGTATTCTGCAATTAAATCCAAATTGTTGTCTGCAAATGCCTCATGTATGAGAGATTGAAATAAAAAAAAAAAAAATTGTCCACAATAATTTATTACACCACCCCCCACATCCACACACACACACACACACACACACACACACACACACACACACACACACACACACACACACATGCCTGATTGGGATCTAAAGAATGAATAAATATTTAAATAACACTTACATGTAATTCAGGTTGTTTTCCAAACCTTACCAGTGTGTAATACACAGCAAATTCCCTGTACACACATGCCCACGCAAAGACACACATGTAACTATCAATTATACCCACTGATATGACTGTGACTGTATATTTCAGGTATTTGATTGTGAATAAATGAATAAATACATAACTAACTGCCACACAGGAAAATATCTTCAAAGCTCATTGCTGTCAAAATATACTCCTCAAGTCTCTGCAACCCCATATCTCTTAATCTTTTTAGCTCAAGACTCAAGGAAAAAAAGAAAATATAATAAATGAAGTGTTTTGTGTGTGTATGTGTGTGTGTGTGTGCCTATGTGTTGAGGGGAAGATAATTTACTTTAATGGAATAAGCTATGATTCTGCTGCACTCTGCTGAGACTTTGAGAAAAAAAAAATCTTTTATGCATAGTTGTTAGGAAGCATTGCCTGATTAGTTGTTCTCTCGTTGGTGTCGCAGTGTACTTTCACAAGTGGGAAATGACAGGTGAATGATGATCAGCAGCTCTATGAGATAGCTACAGGAAATGGATTTGGTGACCAAGCAATGGATCATTCACAGCCTTTGTTTTTTGAATACTAGATTATATGGCAGAAATTGAAAAAAAATTTGAGTCATTAGCTGAGTCATTTCCTGTCAAAATAATATTCTAATAATGTAAAATGAACCTCCAGCTTACTAATTGCACGATGAAAGCAGGGGCTACAAGAATAGATTGTATTTCATACATGCTGAGTCATAGAATGTTTAAAATTAGGCTCATTAGTTTTGTAAAGAAAAAAAAAGAATGAGGGCTATGTTATGGTGACCCTCACAGAAGTAAAATGAGTCAGCAGCATGTACTATCAATTTAAAGGACTTTCTCATAGACAGAGAGAGAGCATTTTGCATTTGTCTTGAGAACATCCAACTAACCAGCACTCTGCCTGTGCTCAGTATGTAAGTAGGATCTTAGACTTTAGTGTCTCTCTTAGAAATAGCTAGGAAATAGGAAGATTAGACTAGTCGTTTTTTGTACTGATGTCAGAACTATTCTACAATATTATTTTGAACATTTTCCTTTGTCTGAACTCTTGACTAGCACTGTGTAGTAAGAAGTATTGTCTTGTGTTTCTATTATTTATTATTAAATATTTTTAAACCTCTCAACTGTGGATGTTTTGTGTAGAGGTAAGTTAAGCTCTGGAGTGCATTGCATGTATATAGTGATACTGTACAGATCCACTCCAAATAAGCCTTGCCATTTGGATAATAATATTGCACAGCAATAATTGGACACCCTTTAGTAAAGGGCTTTTTAGTAGCTGATAAGTATAGGTCCTGGTGGCAGGGATTACTACCTTATAGCCTGGACAAAAGGGGCACAGCTAGTGAACCTGTGCCAGCCTTCCCCAGGAGTGTCAGTGTGGTTGTATATAAATTATATTTCAAAGCGTGTGTGTGTGTGTGTGTGTGTGTGTGTGTGTGTGTGTGTGTGTGTGTGTGTGTGTGTGTGTGTGTGTGTGTGTGTGTGTGTGTGTGTGTGTGTGTGTGTGTGTGTGTGTGTGTGTGTGTGTGTGTGTGTGTGTGTCAGCTACTTGGGCAGGGACACTAGGGACCCCACTCTATAGCTGTGCCAGTGGGCAGTCTTATTGGGGATCTGGAGAGAAAGGGAGAAACCAGCCCCAGACTGACTGTGATCTCTGTTAGCTCTTAAGGGAAATTGTACTTTACTGTGTGTGTATTTGTTATCCTTCCCAATGTGGATGCCCCTCACTGGTGTTAGTGGTGAGGATTGAGGCTCCTTTATTACTGGACCAGTGCACAGTGTCACATATTAATTGTTTGGCAGTGGTGGTATACCCACACCACATATTAATTGGTTGGCAATTGGCTTTTAGTGGTGTGGATAGTGAATTCCTGTAGCTTGTGTACAGTGATCACTGACGGTGTTTTTGTACTCTAAATCAGCCAAACAGTGAATATGCAGAGGTCAGATCACAATTGTTTTATTTCTTTTGTTAGCTTTGTTAGTCAGGGAGAGCAAACAAGCATGTCAGCAGAGGAGTATGGTAAGCTGTCAAGGAGCCAGTTTGCTGAGATGTGCTAGGCTAAATGACTGGTGCATAGAAACCTGACTAAAGCAGACATGATTGCGGCTTTGGTCATAGCTTCATCAGAAAACAGCAATCAGGAGGGCCATCAGACTGGCCGTGTAGATGTACAACACTCAGAGAATGGACAACTCACCCTTTCTGCAGAGGACTTAAAAATCCATCTGGAGCCAAAGAGACTTGAGTTGGAGGTCAAGCATTTGGAAACAGAAGCAGCAGAGAGACTGTGATGTCTACAGGCTAAGGAGAATGAGAAACTGCTATGCCTGGAAGCTGAGGAGAAGGAAAGACAGAGCAGCATGAAAAGGAGATGAGAATATTTGCCCCATCTGTTGTTTGCTTACAGAGAGGTTCCCCAGGAATCCACAGTTTTTTCACCCTTTGAGTTGCTGTATAGGCATAGGGTGAGGTGACCTCTAGATTTAATTTGTGATGAGTGGGAAAGTGAGTGTGAATCTCACAAGGAGTCTGCTATGGAATATGTCCTAAACCTCAAGACAAGGCTCAGGGAACTCATGGGTTTGGCCCAGGAGAACCTGGCACAAGCCCAACAACAGAAAAAGGTATGGCATGACAGGAATGCTCGAGCTAGAGAGTATGCTGTAGGGCAACAGGTAATGTTTCTCATTCCTGTCAGACACAACAAACTATAAGCAGCCTGGGAGGGACCCTACAATGTGGTAAGAAAGGTAAGTGATGTTAACTACATGCTGGAACAGCTAGGCAGGCAGCAGGGGCACGAATTGTATCATATTAATATGATGAAACCTTACCATGATAGGGAGGCCTTTGTGTTGAGTATTTGCAGTGGATTGCAGGAGGAGTCTGAGGGAGATCTGGTGACTGATCTCCTCAGTGAGACTCGGACTGACATCTCAGTCAAAGGGGTAGTAATGTTCCAGCAGCTATCTCCTACCCAGGTTTGAGAAATCCGAGCAGTGTTACAGGAGTTTGAGGACATGTTCACTGGAAAACCAGACTGCACCCACCTGGTGCAGCACCAGGGGGATACAGGAACTCTAAGGCCTATTATGCAGGCCCCTTATAGGGTGCCTGAGAGAGATAGATAGACGCTGAGGGAGGTGATACAGGAGATGTTGGAACTAGGGGTAATTCAAGAGCGCAACCATCCTTGGGCCTCCCCAGTGGTGGTTGTGCCAAAGAAGGATGGCAGCACCAGATTCTGTGTGGACTACAGGAAATTAAATAGTCACACAGAGTCAGATGCTTACCCCATGCCTATGACAGATAAGGCCCTAGAGCAGCCGGGTGGGGATAAGTATATTACAACCATTGATCTTTCCAAGGGTTACTGGCAGGTGCCTTTGACTCCCAGTGCTAGAGAGAGGTCAGTCTTTGTAACTTCTTTTGGCTTGCATGAGTTCACAAAAATGCCCTTTGGGTTGAAAAATGGCCCAGTGACTTTCCAGTGGCTGGGAGATCATATCCTAGCAGGAGCAGGAGGGTTTGCCATTGCTTACCTAGATGATATTGCCATCTACAACCATTCCTAGCAAGAGCACCTTCAACATGTCAGGGAGCTGCTGGACAGACTACAGAGGACAGGGTTGACCATTAATCCCAGCAAATGTCAGGTGGGTATGGCAGAAGTGTCCTACCTGGGACATAGAGTGGGGAGTGGTAAGATAAGGCCAGAGCCAGCCAAAGTAGGAGTCATTCAGGCATGGCCTGCACTTGTTACCAAAAAGCAGGTGAGGGCATTCTTAGGAACAGCAGGGTACTACAGAAAGTTCATTCTCAGTTATAGTATCATAGCTGCTCCCCTCACAGACCTGACAAGGAAGAACAGCCAGATAAAGTAGTGTAGACCGCAGCATGTGAGCAGGCATTCCAGAAGCTTAAAGAAGCTTTGGGAGGACCCCCTGTGTTAGCCAGTCCAGATTACAGCAAAGAATTTGTTGTGCAGGTATACACACACACACACACACACACACACACACACACACACACACACACACACACACACACACACACACACACACACACACACATGGGTCGACTTGACATTACCGAAATGTCAGTAGACTAACTTTCAAATGACCGAGACGACAATGCTGAAAATTCAAAAGGATGAAAATCCATATAGCCAATTGTCAAAAAAACAACTCAATAATGTGCGACATACCTCTCATATAATGCACAAACAAAAGCAACAATGTATCCCATCTAAGGACTGCCCTGTCAAATTAAATGTACTAAACAGCTACCTAACTCTTCCCCCAATCCCCACTCACAAAACGATAGCCCTGTAAAAATAACAAATCCCACTGAATATTCATGCAGGTGCCCCAGAAAAATATTCAGTGGAGAATTGTTTAATCAACAACCACAATCACTTTAATTTTAAATTTTACATTCTGGCAGGGGGGCTGTCACCCCCTGCAACCCCCATGTGAGGCTATGACCACCATACCCCTGCAAATTAAATATACCAACTCCAAGATTGCACTACCATGCGGAAATGATCAGATTTCCTGTCCTGCTCAAGTTGGAGTAGGCATTTCAGACATTCAGTCATCTGAATATCAGCATAGTGAAATTTAATTTATATGAAACTTCGCTCGTTTGGTCTGAGTTACTTGAAAGTCGGTCTGCTGACGTTTTGTTACTGTCAAGTAGACCCATACAGACATATATAATATGTATGCATAATATATTTCCAGTTGTATGTTTTGAACAAGCTATGGAATTCATGTTACTTCAGATTTAGAGCCAAGCAAGCTTACTAATTATAAGTGTAGTTCATATTCAATTTATAATAACTTTCTCTTCCATTATGTCATACCTGTCTCGTTTTTTTATCTCATGAACATCGCTTGCAGTGCAGTAAGAGAAATGACAAAACAATGAAATATAAGAAGAAAAAACATTCAGCATAGTGAAGTCTTTTCTACATTCATGATGCAATAAGGTAAATATGTACATATTGTAAGTTAAGTATTCCAAAACAAATACTTTACATATGGGGGGCGGGGGTGGGGCTGGAGTCGGAAACAGCACACAGAGCAATCCTGTTTCTAGCTGGATTGTTCAGTCTGTTACAATGAAATTATTCAAATATTCTGTTATGTTACAGTGGTATGAAGCCTCCCTTATATAGTGCTATAGCAGTTTGCTGCACAACATCACATGCAAATGTGGCAGTTTGCAGATATGGCTATTACTCCTGGATCAAAATAGCACAGTAGTGTGAATGAAAGACAAGCTCTACTGAGCCATTGCAAAGCAGGATATTGTGTGTGCATTTGTGAGTATGTGTTTGTGTGTCTTGCATGTATGAGTGTATGAATGCAAGTGTCTGTGTGTGTGTGTGTGTGTGTGTGTGTGTGTGTGTGTGTGTGTGTGTGTGTGTGTGTGCGTGCGTGTGTGTGTGTGCATATGTGTGTGAATATCAGCATATTTTAAAAGTTGAATGAGGTTGTATTAGGCAGGTTTTGATGTGAAGTAAATTGTAAGTGGGTGATGGAATGCCTTTGTTTGGGTGATTGACTATGTTATATATATATTTCAACAATAGTCATTAATACATTGATGAAGTTGTACTTTGTGGTCTGAAACATTTATCTGAGCCAGAATTAAGGTACTGTTCCTTAGCTCCACTCTAACCATATCATTAAGCATTTATAACCACTCTGCCTATGTTATCTGCCACTGTAGGTAGCTGTTGGTAGCTCAGCCTTATTTAAAAAAACACAAAAAGAAACATCATATACTTCATATACAAAAATATATACGCACCTATGAAGGACAAAGTATTTAACAGCATACGACTTGTGGTCATTTTAATTGCAAATACTTTAAATATAGATCATTACATGGTAAGACAGATAGCATACTTGGTAAAGGAGTTATCCCACATAGTTTGTGTTGCAAAGTGCCTCATCTGATTGTTTCAACATAATTATCACAATACCCCTGGGCTCTGTGCAGTGACCTTTACTTTTCAGCATTCTTTTCTCTGATCATCAGGATCTGATTAACTAAGTTTGAAGATAACTGCAAACTGAGCGTTATTGTCAAGATCCCTCTGACACATGTAAATAAGCTAAAACTAAATGTGAAATAATGCAATATAATTTCACCTTTCAACAATCCATATTTTGTACATATAACACAGAAGATAATCCACAACTAAATGAATACATGTTTAGGGACCTGGAAACCTATGTTGATAGCTTCCTCTCCTCCAATCATCATGTTGCAACTCTAGTTAGAAAATTCTTCTTCTCAGGACAGCTCATAGCAAGAGTATATCACCCAGGTGTAAAGATGTCTTTACTCCCTTATACTCAACAATAATTTAGACCTTTTATAGTGTCTACTTCTCAACATACCTGACTTGGCATGTCAAACAACTAGAGAAGCCCCAGATATTCCTAACCAAGAATATTTCTGACTTAAGATCCTGAGTTAGCAAGATAGGCTAGAACCACTACCTCTTAATTATTAGATTTTAGACATGTGAGGCAGTCTCTGCTTTGCCAAACACACCATTAGAGGTCATGTTGTCCGTGATAGCCTGCATTTCCCTAATCAAATATCTCAGTAATCTGGGACCTAAATCTTCACCAGTAAGTGATATAATACAATTGACAGATAGATTCATCGTTCAGCATCTGTCCATCATCTTTGGAATAGGCTGCCCCTGGAGGTTAAACAGTGTGATACAATATTAGTCTTTAAAAAGCAAACCTAGGTGGCCATATGGGCAGCACAGAATACTGTATCTTAATCTTTTTTTGGACTAAGGAACCCTACTCAAATTCTATCTTTTTGTGGAACTCCTATGAAAATGTCTAACAAACTGAGTAAAACAATTGCACATAATGTGAATTGTAAAAGCACATGTTTCATGGTTTCAGACTAGCACAGTCTTAATACAAAGGACGTGCTTGTATTACATGACCAAAGTTATCTATATTTGGTTATGGTTTGCAAAGCCTTAATGCAGGAGCAAATTTAACCTATTCATATATTTTGTTTAGGTTGCAGTGAAAATAGAATCTACTTTCATATAAGTATGTAGAAGAAAAACAGAGTAGAATCCTAAATGCTTTTCACTTAAAGGTCGCTGTGATTTTTTACCAAAAAATTTATCAAGAGTAACTTAGTCTTCAGATTGTTTAGTGTAATGTCAGAGGAAAGATCAGACAAACCGATATTCATTTATTGATATATCATTCTTTACTTATTCATTGAGATTCAAGGGATACAGAACCCCCCAAACATCTCTTGGATTCTGACTTGAGGGAACACAGTCTTCAAATTTAACTAACAACATTTTCAGATGATTGGTAAGTTTTGTTTAGTTGGTTAAAACTTTAAACTTCATTGCCATTTTTTGCTTCACTTAGTCAGTCAAGGTGGTAAAATTATCAAATCAGTTGTTCTCTGTTATTTGCATCCAAAGTTTAATTGTCTTCATTTCACCTTCTATTTTATTATAACTATTGAATACTGTTTTGTGTGTTCTCTGAAGAGAAAATTTAAACTCATTCAAAAATTGAAATATGTAAGGTAACATAACTTCATTTTCCAATCTGTGTCCGTAAAAATTGAAGAATGTTTGTTTTCCATTGACCAGACTACAATAATTACTTTTCTCAAGTTACAGAGTCTTTTTTTTTTCAAGATTTGCCATCTTGAAAACAAGCAAACTTCAGCATTTAATAAACTTTTCTAAGAAGGACTAATTTCATCACACTACATTGCAAAATGTCTTAATTTGAAGAGCATGACTTTATAAAAGTTGCTGTCTTAAATAGTTTTCTTATTTCATTCAACTCAACACATACTTTTACTTGTTAACAATTCCTACTGATTCATGCAATTTATGCTTTCTATATTTGATGCTACTTGCTTCAATTTTGTGACTAAGCTTGTATGTTTACCAACCATATTTACTACTTCATCAATATAAAATGAAACACAGGCTGTGAATTTTAAATTGGCACCTTAAAGGTCGTCAGACATATTTGCGAAAATTTCACTTCAGCTGTATGACTTTTCAATTCCAAGTAGTTCAGAAGCTTTTCTCTAACTTAATGTTTATTCCCGTTCTATATAACTAACATGTATAACTAGCATGGCTTTATCAGCAATAAGTATTACTACATCTAACTAAAGAGAATACGTTTTTGACATTTTAATTCATGTAAAAGTGGCTGATGAATATCTTCACTCATCATAATTATATGATTCAAAACAGTGTCATTAGAAAGGGATATTATTTTTATTTTCTTAGCAAATATCACCTAACATTGTTTGGCATGCATCCAGTATGCAAGGCATAATCAAGTCTTCCCTTAAGGTAACGATTTCCAGTGCTACGTGGTATCAAACATTATGCTTTAAAAGCTAACTCATTTCCTTACATGGTACTTGCGTATTATCGCAACCACATTTTCACGGTTGTGAATCGTGCATCGTTGAATACAGACGAGCGCATTAAACACTGTAAAATGTTCAGACTCCTCATTGCTGGTAAAAAAAAACCTGTGGACTACCTTCAGGGACAGCAAAACTTTTCAAATTCCTCTTCTGGTTTGCCATGCATTACAGACGCATGCTTCAATTGCCATCCATGCTCTCTTATTGATGAATGGAAAATGTGAACCGTCACAAACAAGGAAAACACACACACAGGAAGGAGGTTTTTTGGAAAGCAATACTTTCTTTAAAAAAAATGTAAACATACTGTATGCACAATAACCATTGCGATGTGAAAGACCAGGGATAGTAATGCTTGTAAAAAGTCAGGGTTGATGATGTTGATAGGCAACTGTGGGTTCCTGATTACACATAGTAAGAACGGTAAAGAAGATATGTTACTGGCTGATGAAGTGTTTCTTCTTGTCATTTGTAGAATGTGGCTGGTTTTTAATTTGGACCTGAACATATGTTAACAAACTGTTAAAAAAAAAAAGTGAAGTAAAACCATTATTCCTGTGGCTATGCCTTTCTATATGGGGGAAAGTGGTTAGCAATTGCAGACAGTAAGACAGCAGCCTTGACAGTTGTAGCGTGTATGCACTTTACTGCCGGCTACATGACATGTTGGCGGCAAAGTGCATACCGAAACAGCAACATTAACTTTATCATTTTTTTAATGATAACCCTGCCCAAAACAACCTTCATTGTGCAAGGAAACCCATTGTCTGACACTGTGACACCATTAACATTTAGATGTAAACATCGGGAAGCAACCGTTATTATCGCAAAAATGTGGTTGCGATAATACGTAAGTACCCCTTACATATATACTTCTACATTTTTTGCTGAGATTTTAACCTCTTCTCTCTTCTTTAAAAAAACTGTCGTAGTCTGGTTTTGTTTGTGTTTAGTATGCCAATGCCTTCTATGTTTTGCTGGAGACATTGCACTATTATATAACTTGCCGAACACACAACACGTTGATGATAATCATCTTTGTGAAGTGTCCAAAAAGCGCACAACCAGCCAACAGAGCACGGAACCAGCGAAAAGATAAAATATAAAATACCAAACAGCATAAAATAAACGCTGGTACCTTATGGCACAAAGTCCAAAAAACACACTGAAATGGATAAAACAATCAACGTGAGATAATCCAGGTCACTACCCAAATGGTATAAAAAGGTTCCTTTATTCACAAGTAAGCGCTTTCACCCGTAGGCTTCTTCAGACTTATACACTACATAAAGACATTCAGGATTTAAATATCCCTCCTTACATTTTCATTGGTCAATTTCTCATTATACAATGAACAAATCAACCCCAACATAAAAAGCGCAGACTCAATATAAAATGCACACACAGATATATAAACAGAATAAAAACCAAAAAAAATGTTTGAATATTTAAAATTATTGTAAACATGTATTATATTACACCTTGTTTACAATAATGTGTGTTTTTTGGACTTTGTGCCATAAGGTACCAGCGTTTATTTTATGCTGTTTGATAATCATCTTTGTGTCTGAATATAAATGTTATGAATGAATGATCACATTTGCATATCATTCTTTTAACTTTTGAGATAGTGTGCTACTATAAACCTGTCTTTCAAAAGTGAAAATGTCCACGTTTGATTACTTATTGACGGCCCGTTTTTCCATATTTTCATCTACAGTTAAAGAGTTCTTTCTTTTTCCTGTTATTAAACTAATTATTTTATAAGTCACGGTGTAGTGGAATTCCGCTTTATATCTTTGTTTAAAGTATCTGAACTGTATAATTAGTACAGCTTATACTCATGTAACCATGCCAAAGAATGCCATACATTAACAATGTTTACTGTCTTGAATCTTGTCATTTTAGCCTGGAAATTCAATGAATGTTAATATTACTTTTAATGCTTCTTATTTTTATTACATCCCATAGCAATTTTAACACCCATTTAAAATGACCATTCACCTCATATGCTAATTAGCTATGGTTTTATTCCAAGGATTACTGTGTGGAAGCATACATGCTTTTGAGGTGACATGCAAAAAAAAGAAAGAAAAAGAAAAACAGATGACTGTTCAATAAGAGAAAGGTTCTGTAAAACTTACTTATAGTTGAGGCAATATTTTTGTTTTCAAGTTTGAACTTTGCCATCTAATGTCAGGATACCTGAATGCTTGATGTAGTAAATGCCTCTGGCAATCAGTTCACTTAGTCTTCTGTCTGAATTAATTTCAAAATTGCAACTAAGCAACAGTTATAGATGCTTACAGACTTTTCTTTAACAATCCACTGATGGTTTGAAATATAAAATGATTTTTCTTGAACTATTTAGGAAGTAATACATTTTTAGAAAGAAAATCAAAATGAACAAGTACTGTAAAAGGAATTCAGGAACCTAAAATATTATTTAGTACATGTTAATAATATTTATATAGTCTAGTTACATCATAGCCCAGGTATATATCTACAGTATATCTATCTATGTAGGGATATATATATATATATATATATATATATATATATATATATATATATATATATATATAAATATATAGATGTGTCTCATACCACAGTGTTGACAGCCAGATAATCTACTGAAAAAGGTCAACATCAGAAACACCAACGCTAAATTATACAGGAGTAAAATCCTCACAGGATGCAACCAACAAAAAAACAAAATGACATTGTTTTTGCAGAGACAAGCCCCCTGCACCCACCATGTAGGAAGCTGCACCCCAACACTACCTGCTGATTATATATGTTTACTCCACGATTGCACAATTTATGGGAAAAAAGGAATATTCCCTCACCCAAACATTGTGACCTCACACAACTGTTGACCATTTACATATGTTGACCTTTTGTGGTTGACTTTCTTGTTGTTGACATTGCCATGTGTCATCCTACTGAGGTGTTGCTATATATATATATATATATATATATATATATATATATATATATATATATATATATATATACATACATACATACATGTGTGTGTGTGTGTAATTAAGGAAGATAGCTAAAGGATATCCTTCAGAATCAGCCACAGTCCTTCTCCATCAATGATTAAGGCTTTACCTATGATTAGACTGTAAGGAAACTGCAAAACTAAAAATGAAAGCATTACTTGCAGAGAATGCACAGGATATAGACCTTGGTTGTGTTATAGCATTAAGGAATTCCACATCCCCATTTCAATTCTTAAACTACTCTCCCGGATTCACTAATCTGCCATGCAGGACTAAACTAGTCCTGCATGTAAGTGGCAGTTTAAGAGGAGGATGGCAGCGCACCATGCATAATATTGAAGGCACGCCGCCGGAGCTCCAAATCCTACACTGAGACGAGTGGTGGGGGCGTGTCTGAGAGCAGAGCTCTCAGAATAAACATGCCCCTGCAAAGTAGAACAGAAGAAAGTGTAAATAAATGAGCAAAACCACTCAAAGGTGTCCACATATCTCCACCAGCAGTCCCCATGTGTTCAACAGCAACAGTACATTGAAATAAAACGAAGAAACCCTTGTATTAATTTATTTAAAACCTGAGTACAGCTAACCATAGGTGCGCGGATTTGCCCATCGCCTAGCTAAGGTTAAAGCAGCTGAAAAAGGCTGAAGAGGATAACAAGGAATATATATGCAAATGAAGCAACACAGCAATAGTGGAGTGGTTAGAGCATCCACCTATCAAACAGGCATTCCCGGTTTCTGTCCCACTGCAGCACAAATCATTTTCCACAGGAAATCTGTATATGAACATAATTTCACATTGTTTTGCCATATAACCTACATAATAACAATTAAATGTGAACTGGAGTACTGCAGGAAATGCACATGTGAAGTGTTAGTGTCATAATGAATAAGGCACAAGTAAGCAGGTCTAAGCACAAATAAGCAGCAGTAAGCCTGTCCAAGTGAGTTTGCATGGATGTAAGCATTGCCTACACAGATTAAGCAAATTAGAAGCTGAGTGTAAGAAACTGTATCCAGAGGTTAGTAGTGCTTACTGTCGCGCAAACCCGTGCATACCTGCTTACAACTGCTTTAAAGTACCTTAATCACTCTGGATCCAATGGGTCATGTTCTGCCCAGCAACAAAAGAAACTGCCTCTGCAAAGCTCAAACTCAGGACCCTGTACACTACAGTAATAGTAGTTAACCACCAAGCCCTCATAGCAATAGATATGCATGTGGTATCAGCAAACTAAGTCTCACCACAGGAAAATCAAACCAAACATGTGAACTACATCTATGTACAGTGTGATGTTAGATAACCTGCCACAGAACATAAATAAGTGAACTGGAGTAGTGCAGTAAGCATAGATTGGAGGTGTTACTGTATACAGTGTATGTACACATGAATCACAGATGCCAGACACATATATAACCTCTAATGAAGAATAAATCATTGCAAATGGCAAACATAGTGCTAACTAACCATTAAGCAATACTAACCACAGCACAGCTCAAGTTAGTAAGTGTAAGAAATGTGTAGGTGATCCAATTCAATCTGCCTAGTAGTATACCTCTTTAAGCAGTGCCAACCTCTTGTAAGCAGGTCTGCCCATAGCTTAGCCTTTTCAAAACTGGCCAATCATGGGGAAGTGCAGGTAAATGTCCATATTTAAAACCCACAGCCGGGAATACTACCCATAACTGGTTGCAGCTTCCTACTGCAGGCAGAATGGCAGGTGTGGGTGAAGGCATTAGAGCGCAGAACTGGGGCATCCAGGAGTCAAAAATCATGGTATGGCTCCTGGTAAGACACCATAATCAGAGACTACTGCAGGGCCACTACCAGGGCTCACAATATAAAATGGAGGCTTGAGACAGTCTCACCCGTGACCTCACCAGTGCCACAGGTATACCCAGGACTGGTGAGCAGGTCAGGCACCCCCATGCTGACCTGAAGCAGTGAAGGGGGGATGTACTGGAACAGTGGATCCAGGAGTCTTGGCAGATGCCCAATGCCCTAGGACTATGTACTTATACTACTAAGTAATAAATAATTGCCTAGCTTGTGTATACTACAGATGGGTATGGCTAAATATCACTGAATTTCTCAGACAGCTGCAGATGAGCGGACTGCGAACCAGCATGCACATGATGCTAAGCTGTAAAGGCTGCACCGTGAGGCAGGTTAGTAATCAGTCTGCATGTACTGCCATAACAAATAAATATAACAGCCTTAAAAAGTGTTGTACCAGTAGAAATAAATATGTAATAGTCTGTGAATAAAGGTATAACCCCTGGAGTGCTTCTGTTTACTCTTCTCTCATATGTTGGCGATCTGTTCCATACTATAAATAGTAATGCTGTATCATAAGCAGTGTCACCCACACTGTGGTATGCTGATAAAATGGGCATGAAGTCCTGTATAACAATGTTGGAATGACAAATAGGTCAGTTATATTGTACAAGTTAGGGAGACTTAGATAGAAAACACTCAATAGCTTTACATCAATTCCCTGATAGCACAGTGCACTGTGATGTTATCTATAATAGTTTGTCACACACAGCAGGGGTCTGAATCCTGGGAGTGCTACTACGTTGCATGCATAATCATACCCCACAACTGTACAGATTGTGATACAATGTCCATATAGAAAGCTGTATGCATACTTTCACCCAACAACAGCACAGAATTTGCTAGAATGTTCAAAATGTAAGTTTTATGCATATTCATACCCCACAACTGTTCCAATCTGTCCAGCATGTCCAGATAAATGGCCAATATCATCAGCCTGGCACCCTGTTCCCCTGAAAATCCAGTGTTATGTTCCAAGAAATCTAGGCAGCTGTCAATGACATATAACTGATATTCAGATGTGTACATAGTCAGAGAACATATACAGAAACAAACCTGTCATTCTAGCACCTCACCCAAAGTGTATGTCAGCAGTACTCAACATATGTTGAATTAACACCTGCAGCCTGTCATGACTGTATGTAAGATGCAGGTCACATATATAGTAACTTATAAACATACTAGTGTACAATATAAGGCCATTATGTAGTGTAATAATACATGTAAGGGAAAGACCACTACAGTGACTCAGAATGTTGTGTAAACTACAAGGATATACGAGTTGTTAATTGAAGTCTCTCTCTTACCCCTACCACACTCCTCAACTGGCATGTGTACACTCCATACTTTTGTTGGGACATATGTCCTGATGGTGTATAAATATTCACATTTCTTACAATGCATGTGCCATGTGAAAATACACCCATATTGGTAGCCTGTTGCCATCAATGAGACCTGCATGCACCTGTAATGGCCACTGTTGTTCCGTATATGCATGTGTTCTGCTTCCTCTGCAACTGTGTTACATCTGGTGTGCTGGGTTAATGGGAATACCTACGCATGCTGTTATAACTAATCCTGAATGCTGTTGACTGTTGCTAACCCATATCATCATAAACCTTTGACAACACAGCTCATATGGGAAGGCCGGTTCCAGCGGATCCACCAGTCCCACCTCAGCACCGTGTACCAGCACATCTGGAGCCCAGCCTGGGATTTCCCCCTCCTTGGACCCTGTGCCACCTTCGGGGGGAACCGCTGTAGGTGATGGGGCTCACCCCCCTACGAGCTGGTGTGGAGGGGAACCTGCCACCTGTCAACAGGTCCGGGCTGTCGTGCGCAGGGAGCTCGATCTGGAGTATCGAGAGTGGCTACTCCAGCTTGAGGGCCGAGTGGCGCTATTAGATGGTGAGCTTGCCCCTCCTACAGAGCCCCCAGCACAGCCACCTTTGGGGCCATGAAGGTGCAGTGGTGACTGACTATGGGTGGGGACCTCAGTCCCACTGTTACCAGTTGGGGCTCATGGGCTTGCGACGTCTAAACAACCCCCTGTCCAAGGTGTTTACCCCCTCATGTGTCATATACCGGCCCTGTATGTGTCTTGTGTGTCATGTCTGTTACCCTACCCAACCTACCTCTCCAAATATACCTACTACCCCTCCCCAATATCCCTCTCACACCTGAAAAAAAGGGCAATCTGGTCCCACAAAGAAATCACGCCCCACACATAGCTGTCCATTTCGCACACATGTCCACTGGACACATGTAATTTGGTCTAATTGGCATCACAATGAAAATATGTCATCCTAACCCCTCCCCCTAGGGTTTGAGGGTCCAAATCTACCTGCAAATATAGTGCATATGCACAGCTGTTGCTGTAGAAAAAATGGGCAGCCATGGACCTTTCTTATACCCTTCCTGCATATGCCTAGCTATTTTCCCTACTGTCTTTCCCTCTTTGTGCCCTGTTTTTCACAACTGTCTTATCAACCCCTTTTTCTTTTCTTTTAAAGGAATTAGTATGGGGGTAAGTGGCAGTAGGCACCATTAAGAGGTGGAAAGCTGGTTTGCGATGGGGTAAGCTATGCCTACACAGGTTGAGAAATTCTAAGCTAACTGACTGTAAGGAAACATAAGTGGCGTTTGGCAGTGCTTACCGTCTCGCAAACTCACGCAAACCTGCTTACAACTGCAAACCCACTTACAACCCCTTAAAAGTGCCTTAATCACTCTGTAGCCAACATCCCTTCTTCTGCCCAGCAACAAAATAAACTGCCTCTCTATGGCTCAAACCCAGGACCCCGCACTCCATACACAAAGTGATTTACCTCTAAACCAAGGCAGATATACCTAACATGATGTTTTCACAAACATATCATGCAGCACAATCAGTCAACAGTACTGGAAATGCATTATTATCACACCACATAACCTGTTAATGCATGAAGTCTGGACAAAGTATGCCACACTGTGGGTACAAATAGGGATGTATGTCAACTAATGCTCTGATACACTTAAAAGTTACACAGTTATATGTATTAGTACACATATGTAGAAGGAGATGAAGTCTGAAACACAAAAGTGCTGGCGCTAGTTACTGACTTCAATGTTGCGATCATCCATGACAATTGCCAAGTGAATGAGGAACAGGCCAAAATATCAGTTGAACATGCATGGACATATAGACACATATATATATATATATATATATATATATATATATATATCTGTAAATGTAGACAGACAGCTATATGTGTATATATATATATATATATATATATATATATATATATATATATATATATATATATATATATATATATATATATTAATTTATGACTCACATATAATCATATAACATCAATTTTATATAGATACAATACATATGTTCATATGTATGTATATATATATATATATATATATATATATATATATATATATATATATATATACAGATGTATATATCTATACATACATATAGACAGATATAGCCATATGAGATCTATATAGGTACATACACATATACACAAACAAAAGGTATCAGTAGCCATACATATGTAGAAGGTGTGTGGAAGTACTGGGTGAAGAGTATATCCCTCAGCCACAAGCCCTTCAACTGGCACCTCTGTAATGTGTAGTGTGACAACCATTCCACCAATAAGAATACTGACATTAAACATATACTTACCCACAATTCAAAGAACATGACACAACACACAGGTATGCATACATAGATAACCTTTATTCCTGTACTATACAATAATGTATGCAAGCACTGACACCACATACGGTTTGAAATATGTAATCAGTCATGAATGTAAGGCCCACAAAAAACAGTAGCTGCAAGCAATGTGTATATATACCATACTATGCTGTCCAGGCCAAGGCCTTCA
Source organism: Protopterus annectens (assembly GCF_019279795.1). Classification (NCBI taxonomy): domain Eukaryota; kingdom Metazoa; phylum Chordata; order Ceratodontiformes; family Protopteridae; genus Protopterus; species Protopterus annectens. The sequence continues at coordinate 990,731,670 of NC_056731.1, forward strand.
ATTAGTACAACAGTAGAAACAGGTTTTGCCTTCACGATACATAACAATCAACAATTACAGCTGTAGTTCAGCAGCCTCCAATTACACCCTGTAGTCAAGCCATTGGGGGAAAAGTAGCACTTGTGTTAATGTCACAGTATCTTGTACATAACATTGCTTAACTAACATCTCACTATCACACTGAATGACCCTTGTCTTAACAGTTATCGCCCTGAAAAGGTGCCATAGCCTAGGTTACTGGCATAGAACCCACCCACCCCCCATAAAACGCTGTACAAGGGCTAGTAACACTGTGTACCACACACTTACCTAGGATTAGCTAGGATTAGGATTAGATCTGAAATTTTGAATGAGGATAGACCCATTGTACCTAGCAACACATATAGTCGTCATTTGTAGAAAATGGTCAAAGACATTAGAGATGATGTTAGGATCACAATTACTTATACTAATGATAATAAGTCATTGAAAAACATCATATGCAATAACTGGAAGTTATTGACTGTAGATGATCAGACTAGGAAATTAGTGGGTGATAAACCTAAATGTGCCTATAGAAATCATAAGAACTTAAAAAGATTGTTGTGCCATAACCCTAAGGTAGACATTGATCCTGTATTGAACATCGCTTGTAAGTTAGGCACATACCCATGTAGGAAGTGTAATATGTGTAGATATATAACTGACGATCAGGTGTTTGTGCATCCCCAGTTCAAATATACATTTACGCCCAGGTTTTATGCCTCCTGTGACACGGAAAGCGTTATATACTTAGCAACATGTAACACTTGTCATGCATTCTATGTAGGACTCACCAAGAGAAAGTTGAAACAAAGAATGTACAACCATCTGTATGATATTAAACAGCATAGGGAACAGAATGCATTGGCAAGACATCTTATAACCTATCCTGATCATTCTTTCAAATTCAGAGTCCTACAAATAGTTAAGTGTAGCAGTAGAGGGGGTGATCATATGAACCTATTAAAGAATGTTGAACTGCAGTGGATTTTTAGATTAAGGGCCCACCTACCCCCAGGCATTAACAATTATGTTTCTATTAAACCTGTTCTGAAAAATAGATAGTTTTTTACATTTTTTATATTGATTATGTTTTAATGTTGGTTAGTTGTTTTATTCATTGGGTTTAATGCTTAGGCTTGCATTGTATGTGTTTGCACTATATTCTAGATGTCTATGTATAGTTATTATTGTTGTTCCATACATCTGGAAGGCTATATGTATGTATTTTTTCTCTTTTTAGTTTCAACCTAGTGGTAGTGAGTTTTTATGTGCTAAATAGTTTTTAGTGTGTTTTAAATTTTATATAGTAATGAATCCATAGACAGTTGGACAAGCACTTGTGTCTTTAAAACTGGATGCTTCATTAATTGTTTAATTGATGTGCATCAAATGCTTGATTGAACTCCATCTAGTGTATATAAACTCCCTGTTTTTTGACTAAATAGATCTGAAGAAGCGTGTGTTACAGCACGCGAAAGCGCTTATCCTTTTGTGTCTGCAGTGTTCTAATAAAGAGATTTTAACTTTTGAAGCGGTGGACTGTGTATTTCATACTAGCTTTCAGCTTGGAATTTCTGCTGTGGTAAGCATACCAGTGTTTCTTCTCCATATTTTTGACTGTTTTCTCTGGAGGCTCACAGCGTGGTGTGGTTTTGTTTTTTCTGTTCGGTTTGAAATATGTAATCAGTCATGAATGTAAGGCCCACAAAAAACAGTAGCTGCAAGCAATGTGTATATATACATACTATGCTGTCCAGGCCAAGGCCTTCAATTAGTACAACAGTAGAAACAGGTTTTGCCTTCACGATACATAACAATCAACAATTACAGCTGTAGTTCAACAGCCTCCAATTACACCCTGTAGTCAAGCCCTTGGGGGAAAAGTAGCACTTGTGTTAATGTCACAGTATCTTGTACATAACATTGCTTAACTAACATCTCACCATCACACTGAATGACCCTTGTCTTAACAGTTATCGCCCTGAAAAGGTGCCATAGCCTAGGTTACTGGCATAGAACCCACCCACCCCCCATAAAATGCTGTACAAGGGCTAGGAACACTGTGTACCACACACTTACCTCTGGAATGTACAAGGGCACATATGTGTTCTCAAGCTGTTGCCCCCATATATATGGAACTGGCCCAACAGTTGGTGTGGGAATCCATGGCAATACTGGGATGATAGCAGTAATGCTAGCGATAAATAATGATAGGTCATTACCTAACAACCCTTCCTGTATCACAGCATGACAAAGCCTGGCATATATGTGGAGGACTGAGGCAGGGACATAGGGCCATAATTGCATTATTGCAATTACACACCCTGGAAATTTCTGATGTTACAGGATTCGTTGCAGCATACCCTTATGCAGGGATATGACATTGAAATACAAATGGATGTAGCCATGTACAGATAGCACTCAACAGACAGACTTCCACAGATATATCTTGGACAATACCTGTGTGGTGCACAGACAAAACCTAACAGACAATCCCCCTGGTATGATACGGATAGGCCCACAGTTGAGAGCTATATAGACAAACGACATTCCATGAAAAAGTACCATGTACACAGAAACCCTGTAAGAACAGCAAGATGCATTGCACGCAACAACACTACTCACGCTATCTGTAGTTATGGAAGCTTGCCCAAATGTGGATGTGCCCTATGTCTACAGGTTCTGCTGTAAGAGGTATTGCTACCTGCTGTCTGTAACACTAATTTCCACACAAAGGAAGGATGTCATCCATACTGTAAAGGTGAAGGGACAACGGCCACAGAAGGCAGCACTTTAAAGTACAGGGTTGCCATGACAGTGGTTATCTGAAGTACTACACAGCAGGCTGCATGCGGTTAACAACTGGTGGACACTGACTGGTGCAGAGGCTACCACCTGATCATGTGCTGCAATACCAACCAAAGCATGCTGCACTCAATTCATACCAGCTCATTCAATCTACTGGAGAGACTGAGAGAGAGAGAGAGAGAGAGAGAGAGAGAGGGAGGAAAAATAAAACTCCAAGAAAGTTCACAAAGCTCGGGGTTGTGTTGCAGAGGAAACAACATAACAGGTATGTGAAACAGATATGCATTTACTGGCATGTAGTATATGGAATAGAATAATAGGATGTATACTGTGAAAGGATGCATATGTGCCATCAGTACTTGTTCCTGTAATGATGTTGTGCTCAACAACTGCACTGGACAGTAGTGTCAGTCCCTGAGGTAAGTGGGACATACCTGTCAAATGTGCAGACCAGCAGTGAGTGGCAAAGATCTGACCCATGATATCTGTGTTCTGTAAATTACTGTGGCCAGCGGCTGGTGTTGGGCATTAATACTGCCATGATAGACACATGGGTGAGAGACCACACCACCAGCAGGACAGTCATATTAAAGTGTAGCATAGCATGCCCAACTGCCATAACAGTATAATATGCTTATCTTATGTTTGTCACCATATATACCCCTTAAAATTAGTCTGTGTTCACATGTGACACCTGTCTGTGTTGCAGCAAGGCCAAACAGTTCAGCTGTGAAGTAAAGAGGGTACATGAGTGTGGTCCAGATGGTTGTATGCACCCCACATACACATATGTGTGATACATATTCACAGCTGTGTATGTGTACAGAACCACATAGAGTTATACATTCATATAGGTATATACACAACACAAATTGATATCTACACATATATGCACATATGTATATATACATGTATATATATATATATATATATATATATATATATATATATATATATATATATGTATATACACACACACACACACACACACACACAGATATATATATATATATATATATATATATATATATATATATATATACATGTCAATACATATCCCCTGTCATGACATGTGTGTGAGAACATCACACATCAATACACACCAGTACATGGCTGCATGATGGAGTGTGGAGTGAGGTGTGTAACCCATGTTGGGAACACATTGCAATTGTATGAGATGGTTGGATATATATGTTGGTGAAGGGTATTAGCCACATATTGGTATGTAGGTCTGGTTGGGTGACAAACAAGACAGCATACAGGGCTGGTATATGACACATGTGGTGGTTAAACACTGTGGATGGGTAGTTACATTTGGAATACGGCGGCCATTGAGCCCCCACATGGGAACAAAGGGAACATGGTGCCCATTCATGGACAGTCACAACAGCATCTACATGGACATAAAGGTGCCTGGGCTGTGCGCTGGGCAGGAGGGACATGCATGTCGAACCTTGTGTATGTGTACTGCATGCCTCCAGTTGATGAAGCACATACCCCATGTCTCTGTGGAGCTCCCTATGCCCAATACCCGCAACCTAACTGGGTGACAGACACATGTCTGTGTGTGCTCCATGGGAGGGGACACCATCCCCTGAGGTGGTTCCACTTGAAGGTAGCGATGGAACAGTAGATAATAAGGTTCCATGGTGGGCCATGGATGTTATGTGGACTGGTAAATTGTGCACATTAGGTTGGAGTGGTGTTCCTGCTGGCAAATAACTCCTACACATACTGTTGTGTAACTGTCATGGAACATATGTGGGCTGTAATAGTCCACACAATCCCAGAACATGTCCGACAGCATGCATAGATATCCCCAATACTACAGAATGGCAGATGTGTAGCAATCACATAGCAGGCCTACCACATGCATATGTGGAAACATAGTGGCAGTGACGATGGCATGCAGGTGAAATACCCTGCAACAGCCCTGCAGCTCTAGTGTCTCCACAGGGAGCATGTCTATAACCACATAGCAGAAAGTGTTGTACAATACAATATATGGCCCAATGGTACACATACTGGACATCATACCACTAGCGTAGTGTGAACATTATTTTGGAGCTGATATGGAGGAGGGAGACTGATATGTGTATTGTATTATGGTAAACTAACATATGAGTTGCTCAGACATATTTACATCATTATGTCTTTCAGGGAGTATGGCGCACCCGAGGAACCCTGCCTACAGTGCCACTGAGGAGGAGATCATCATCACCAGCATCATCCACAATTATCAGCTGTTGTTCTCACGGACAGGTATGGACCAGCAGGTGAGAACAGCCATGTGGACTGATGTGGTGCGGAGGGTGAATGAGGTGGGGATGCACAACCATACTTATGAGCAGGTCCACCACCATTGTAGTGACCTTCTCCGGCAAGTACATCGTTGTGCCGCTGCCATGCGGGATGACCACCTTGCAACAGGTGGGGCCATAACATCCACCCCCCCCTCACCAGAGTGGAGCAGCTGCTCATCAGCCTGGTAGCACCTGCCTGCCCACAACAGCTAGAGACTTATACAGTCATGGATTGGGTGCTACACACACACCACACATTGAGCATGCAGGTAAGGTTCCAGGGCATATCAGTAGACTGCTTAAGTGTATGCATCTGTACAGGTAGACCATGCATATGTGAGATGTGGAATATGTTGCTGTGTAGTACCAATAAGCAGTAATGCATAAACTGTAGTACTGTGGACTTCAGCTGTTGTTGTACTGTAATATTGCAGCCACCCTGTCGTAATATCACAGCTGTGGCCACTGACATCAACTCTATCCCATGTCAATGTAGGTACCTCTGGGATACCAGCAAGGCAGTGGCCGGATGCCAGTGAGTATGGTTTAAGGTTATGCTTGGCAAGTCACTGTGCATGTCAGAGCTAAGGTGTAGGCCATGTACACATCTAACACACCTACCCATAATACATGTTGTACATGTGCACTGACACAGCACATACCTCACTAATGGGATTACCAGCCTCAGACAAATGCAATACACAGTCCACCCCAGACGACTGTGGCTACACTCCAGTGCAATTGCCCAGTCACAGCTGACTTCTGCCCAATATACACAGCTATGTCATACACAGAGCAGTTGAACATGCTACATATAATGACATCCCACTCCCTCTGGTAACACACACTCCAGGGTCCTAAACCTAATCAACACATTACACAGACCATACTGGAGGGATAGGGCCCTGTCCTGGGGAATCCCCAGACTCTGGAACGGACTACCCATACATGTCAGGCAATGCTACTCATTGGCCCTCTTGACAAAAACACTTGTCAATTGGATAGAGAATGGGGAATACACCCTTTGTAGCATGTCTGTACCACAGCCTGACAGGGGCACAGGGTAATAGCATTAGTGGGTGGTGCATGGCAGGGAACCACTGTGGCTAGGCTTATGTAGGCCCCAGGACCAATAGATCAGTACTCACCTATGAACCTATATGTACCACAGGCAACATCAGCCAGGGCCCAATCATGGTCAATAATGGTCTCTACACTCGCCATAGGTACAGCGCATTGTCTATGTAGTTGGTCTAATGGTAGTCTACCACTCATACATGCACCACTGATGATGACATATGTGAATACACATCAAGCTTTCACTAAACACGTGTCAACATGTGATCCAGGAACACACAGAGGCTGTGAGCAGCAGTGGAAACACATCTGACACACAGAGACACATCCTGCAATGGTGTGTACACCCGTGAGGTATGGTGCTCAGTACATGCCAGGGTGCTAAACAGATGCACAGCAATGCTCTGGACATGGGTGCAGTGGGTTCCAGGGGGAGGGCCGTCATCTACAAACAGAGGACATGCATCACAGTCATGTATAATGTTGGTAACAGAGATTGATTACAGTTGCACTGCATGCTGTTGAGCCCCACATGTCTAATTACAGGTATGGGTGTGATACTGTACTGCACCATCGCCTGCTATTGTATGTGTTATGGGGTTGCAGGAGCTGTCTCTAGGTGATGTCTGGTGGAGTGTATGGGTTGTCATGTATGTCAACTGCATATGTGTATGTCTGTGTGTGTGGCCATGTCTGCACACACGTGTGTGTCTGTGTGTTTGTTTCTCTGTATTTACTGTTTAGCGGTGTTGTACAGGTCTTACAGTCTGTTTCCTATTTTCTCCTCGCAGGTGGCAAGGTGGGGCTGTGTCCCCCCACAGGGAATCTGATGTCACTGATACAGACAGTGACCATGAAGATAGGTGCGTTGAGGCACAGGAAGGGTCATCAGGGGCTACCACTGGGCTACCAATTGACAACCCACACGTATCCACACCATCCACATATCCACACCATCCACACACACAGTCACACTGCCTCTACACACCTCATCACAGATGGCCCTAGCAGAGGGACAGCCTATGGTTGGCATGGGCCAAGACAGTGTGGTATCTATGGTACATGTGTCAGGACACAGCAGCCATAGCCAGATGTCTGGTGGGGTATCACATAGGCAGATGTGTATGGATGCTCGTAGGAGCACTGCTGGTCATCATGCGTCTGGCAGATGTGCCACATCTATTTCAACCACACGTATTTTCCAGATTGTCATGGATGCTCAGACACAAATGGAACAGTACACCAGGCAGGGTCTAAGGGTGCAAAGGGCTCATCACACCTCTGTAACTGACAGCATCTGTGACCTAGCAAGTGCCATCTGTAATTACACCGAGGTCATGGATAGATGGTGGGGTGAGACATTGTAACTCATCCACAATGTCATGTCCATGTGTCAGAACAGGGCAGGATGGTTGCGACAGCCAAGTGGACGTATGCCAGCAACACCAGCAGCTGGAGGTCAACGTGGATGTCCAAACAGTCACAGCCACTCCAATAGTGGCAGTACCAGCCCCAGCACTGTGAGGTGGGGCTGTCCAGAGCCTATCATAGCAGACCAAATGCACATGGCCCTGGCCAGTCCCAGGAGGGACCTGGATCCAATGGACACCTGTCAAACTCGGGGGACAGTACTCAGTGTGGCTCTGTACATGATACTGCCTGTAGCACCCCTGCCAGGCACAGGTCCCATGTCCGTGGATGGAGATGGTGAACTGCAAACCCTGACTTGTACAGTCTGCAGCTGTCCCACAATTCTCTGTATAGGGCAGCCACATGGAGGAACTGTGTGCATGCAGACGCACACACATAAACAACGAACCTAGAGCAACTACATACCTGCACACACAACATCACCAGTGGCCCATAACAATACTCAACCCACTCACACACACACACACACACACACACACACACACACACACACACACACACACACACACACACACACATGTTGTCAATTGTATGGCTCAGCCTAGGCCTCTGGTAAATCAACAACACACCCTGTGCATATGATGATACCTGTACCACTCCCTGACATCTTTAACATTGATGCAAGGACAGGCTAACATAGTTCTGATGCATAGGGTGACTGTACAACAGTGTAACAATGGAATGATGTGTTGCATGTTGTCAGCAGTAATGTGAAATGCTAATATCTTGGAAGGTGTAGCCGTGCAGCCATGATGCATCATAGCTGTAATTAACAATGTTGTATTGTTATCACCAGTATCTGTTCTGATTGTGTTGTTTTTGTCCATGTGCCACATGGCTGATGGGTATAGTGGTGTCAGCAGGCCTTCTTTAGTGAACACCAGTAAGTGTAGTGAGTGGTACACATGCCATGGCTGGGTAGTGCCTTTAGTTAGGATGCAGTGCAGGTACAGGACTGTACACATGGCGGTATGTCCCCATGCAGGTAACACATCTGTTTCACATGTAATCCCACCAAGACAGGATAGGCACAATCACACAGTGCTATATATGCAATCTGCAATGTGGATGACATTAAACATGCTAACAGCAGGGTGTATGTCCCTCTTCACACTCTACTGCAATCCTCACCTAAGTAACATGTGTGTGCCAATGCCAGTAGCATAGCCCTACCCTTAGGAGGGTGTGAGGCACTCAACTACTGTGAATGGTGTAAACAATAACTAACAACCTGATTACATACACTGTACAGTATTACAGACAGCTATGTGGGGGGATAGACACAACTGTAACTGCATTTATGGCAGTCATGTCCACAACAGCCACACACAGTGAGTTATAGCAACCCAAGTAGTGCTGCACACTTCAACAGTGTGGAGGAGGCCATTGACACATCTATGACCTGTGACGGACTGTATGCCCATGGGATGGCATCTGTGTTTTTTTGGCATATGCCAAGCAGTCCTGATGGAAACATATCCTGTGAAGTGAGATAGGTCCCGTAGCAACTACACACATTCCTACAAGTGGGATGGTGTACAAAAGCCTGCTATGATCTACATAGGCATTGTGCACCTTCTAACCCTCATCTACACCTGTCCTGGTTGGGTTAAGGAGGTATACCAGGTTCAGGTTGTATTCTCTGCCTTTGACAAGTCCAACATTGGTGGGGTCCCATGTGTTGAGATAACCAGTGACATTGGCCATAGGTTCATTGTCGGTATGTTCCATGTCCCTGCAGACCATGGTCATCAGGCTACTGGTAGGTAGTTCCCAGCTGACATGGTGCATAAGGCTACTGGTTGGTAGTTCCCAGCTGACATGGTGGGTTTATGGATGTCCCTGCCAGCATTTGTGAATCCACTGTCAGGTGTAGGGCTACTGGATTGTAAGAGGGATCCCAGCTACTTACTGCACCTGCCCAGGGGGTTCCCCCAAGCATGACATGTGACTTGACTGTACTGCATGATATGTTAGTAATGCCAGCCTTACATCCTACAGGTGGGATGGAGTACTGCTAACATGTACTGCCCTTGTTGTGTAAGGTCTTGCTTATGAGATCTGCTAAGGTTGGTACTGTATTGCAGGGCAGACATATTTGGCTGGAAGGGGAATACCTATCCTTGCCAGATGTACATTGTTTGGATCTCTCACACCCATCAGTGGTGCATGTGGACATATATGTTGTGGTACTTCCATCTACAGATTTATGTCCATATACACCTATATTGATATATATGTGTTCACCTTTGACAGGGGGACAATCATTCCTTCGAACCACCCTTTCTGCAAACCGAAAGGACTAACCCATCATTAGTGCAGTTCTAAAGGCACCTTCACTGACTCTCGAATTGCAAGTTGGAATACATATGGTAATGGCGGAGGGCATGACTACCTGCACCCCCCTCTGGGGGGCTGGGCCCCCCACAAGCCGCTACTGTGATATACAAACTCCTAGTGTGCACTACAGTGGGGATAGTTAATTATTCCTCATCTCCAGTATAGTGGCATCCTCAACAAAATTGCCTATTCTGCAATGAGCGAATGCATAGTGACATTCGCTCATTGCACATTTGACGCATGTATTGCAGGATTGTGCAATGCTGAAAACATACTTTTGAGCTTCCAGCTTCCGGACACATGGATTTCTCCCAGTGAAAGGTGAGTCATATATATGCTGACAAATATGCATTCCTATTGCTGTCTATATGTGGTCATGTGGATATATGCATATATGTCGATGGCTGTATGCGTATCTATGTATATATGTATTTATTGGTATATATATATATATATATATATATATATATATATATATATATATATATATATATATATATATATGTATATACTTATATCTACATATATAGATATGTTATATCCATTTAATGATGAATATATATACACACACAAATATATCTACCTGGTGGAATACATTCCCTGTAGTCTTGCATACCTGGACTGGATGATATGCATGGTGAAACATCATGATTATGCATATCTGCCATGGCTTAGTGGTAAATCACTTTGTGTATGATGTGCAGGGTCCTGGTTATGAGCCTTGCAGCACCTGTTTATTTTGTTGCTGGGCGGAACACACAAACCTGCTTACAACTGCTTTACTGTGCCTTAATCACTCTCTATCCAACAGGCCGTGTTCTGGCCAGCAACAAATTAAACAACTCTTGCAAGGCTCAAACGAAGGACCCTACACACCCTAGACAAACCCATGCACCAGTAAACCATGACAGGTACACAGATATTCAATGTTTCAGGAACATATCAGCCAGTCCATTCATGCAACTGTGCAGAGAATGTATACCAACATCTAGATGTCTGTGTGTGTAACTATAGTGCAACCTTAACAGATACAACATACCCATATATGTATAGATACACATATATTCAAATATATATGTTGTTTTACTAACTCTATATATACATATATATCGCTATCTATGAACATATACCAATATATCTGTTAGCAGATAAATATATCTATATAGGTATATATGGCCATACATCTGTAGATAGCATTTGCAGATTAACAAATACACCTATGTCCACATGCACCATTAATGGGGTTGAGAGGCCCCACACACACTGTATGTCTTGCATGAATAGGCATCCCCCCACAGCCAAACACCTGCGCCCTGCAATACGCTACCAAGTAAAGTCTCCCATAGGACATGTAATATGTGGAAGCTGTCATTGTCCCCAGGATACAGATACACAGACTTATATATGCTGATACAGATATATATATATATATATATATATATATATATATATATATATGTGTGTGTGTGTGTGTGTGTGTGTGTATATATATATATATATATATATATATATATATATATATATATATATATATATATATATATATATATATATATATATGTGTGTGACTACACATACACACACAGATATGTACAGTAAGATACATATGCAGGAGGTGCACACAATATGGAACAACCAGTATGCCTATAGTTAACACCTGAAGAACTGGACACTGTATGGGCTACACATACTAATTTCAATCACTGCCTGCAGCATATACTCATTGAAAGATCATAGGAAAGAAGCCACACACAGGTTTGCAGAAATGAGACTCCTTTAGTTGTGTACCATAATGATCCTATATGCCATATCATATAGCTGTTCAAATATTGACAGCCATATAAACGGAGTACTGCAACTGTGAAACAGTTACACTTATACAGTAGTCTGGAAAGGTTCACAACTGTTACAGTCCAAGCCAAGCCCTTCAGAATGTACAATAGTGCTGACAGAATGGGCCACAAGGTACCACACCATCAACAGTATGTACTGCAGGTGTGTAGTTCAGCAGCCTCTATCTACACTCCGTTGGAGGCAAAAGGACATTTTTTGATCAAATGGGTTATACTCGGAGCATAACTAGGCATAACGCACAGAATAGTCTGTATTATAGGAGGCAGTAGGCTTGCAGTACTCCAAGTCATGTTAGTAATGTCAATATAGGTGGAGTATATGGTACTGTACATCCACATACCTTGTGGCATCTCACCCTTGATACCCTCACATTTGTAACAGCCTAGGTCATTTATGGTGCTCCCCTCCTGGACTCAATAATACAAGACCATATACAACTGTTACATTCCATGGCTTCTGTAGTGCATAAGGGCGCACATGTGTTGTGTAGGTGATGCCCACACATATATGGCCCCAGCCCCACTGTATGTGTGGGGGGATACAATAATAGTGTACTAATGGCAGCAATGGCAGTGTGATATACTCACAGTCCAATACAGAACAACCACCAACAGCATGACATATGTGCACAGCTTGGTATGTAGATGGGGGACAGAGGCTGTAACCCAGGCATGTATGTGGAACACTGTTGCCATACACTAAGCAAGGTACTGGTGTTACAGGATAGTCTGCAGCATACCCTTAGTCAGGGAATTGAGGTTAGATATAGACATGGATGTAGCCATGTACTGGTTGCACGCAACACACACACTGCCAGTGTCATATCTGACACAGGACCTTTGTGGTGGACAGACAACACATGATAAGCATACCTTGGCCCAACAAGAGGTTAGGCCCACAGTAGTGAGCTATGCAGACAGACTGCATTCCAAGGTACACTAGTATGTACACACACACACACTCTAACACCAGTACTATGCAAATCATTACACAACTCTACCCATAGTCTGTCTGTAGTTCCTGAACCGCCTACAAATATGTGTCCACTCTAAGTGTGCAGGTTCTCCTGTAAGAGGTATTGCTACCTGCTGTCTGTATCACTGATGTCCATCACACAAGAAATGTAAAGGGACCAAAGCCACATGCTGTAGGGAGTTATAGTGGGTGGTTACCATGACAGTGGTAATTCAATGTAATACATGTGTAATTTTATATATACATATATATATATATATATATATATATATATATATATATATATATATATATATATATATATAGATATGGCTATCTGGATGTAGTAGTGCAAGGGGATGACAGCTATGTATAGCAGGTATATTACTAGACTGTTGCTACTGTTATTGGGATTATCTTCACAGACATGGTGTGTGTGGATGCTGACATCTGCATATAACATGTGTGCCATTGGCTACTGACAGACATCCTAAGGAGATCATTGTAAGGTACCGCTGCTAGCATGTAATGCCCCTGTGGAATTCAGCAGAGATAGTGTCCACTACATGTGGAACTTTGGACACAACCTGTACAGTCCAGAGGTATACATATGATCCCTTAGTGCACCACATGTGTACCAGGCCTAACAATATGGATGTAGACAACCATGTAGATGGGTATAACACATAACTACTGGTATACATTTGGCACCATAGGTGTTGGATTCACACAATCCTGTCTGGCCTGACACATAATGACCACTGGTACAGGGGTGCCATGGACACATACCACCCAGTAGATATTGATATACATCTGTACAGCATCCCACTTCTCTGTCTGACATACATAACATTTAAGGGAGGGCGAGCAGCAGTACATCTGGCGAGTATCTGCACATAACATCCCATTGGTTAAGTACACTAAGCTGCTAGGCATGTAACAATGCAGTGTGCAGGCTACAGGCAGACTGGCTCAACACTGGCCTACTTCTCGTATGTGGTAATGCACATGTACCTGCATATATAGCAGGCTGGACAGCCATGTCACTGCACAGGGTAAGATACACCTGTGTGACAGTGCATAACCACAACCAATGTGAACATAGCCACAGCCACATATGGTAAGCTAGCATAATATTACAGTATATGGACTATCTGCTCTACACCATCCTCATATGTGCCACTCACAGACTGACCCTACATATATTGGGCTGCTACACAGTATATCATGATGGCTGTCTGTGGTATGGGGCATGTGTGTGTATGGCCCTACAAACATGTATGGTAAAATGGTACTGTACAGTGGGGCAGCATGTGACATCTGAGAGAAGGGGAGGTGGAACAATGACATCTACCACATTCTGTACACAGGCTAAGGTACATAATAACAATACACACACTGCCGACATTCACCATCACTACACAGACCTCAGTACTGTACAATCATCCACAGAATGTCCAGCTTTTGTCATGAAATATAACCACTACTGTACATGACATGTGTAGCAATCTGATATATCACTGGCTTGTTTTCAGATATGATGACAATATTTATGGTGTACAGCACATATGCACCACTTCATGCACACCATATGTACAAAGGTTGACAGAGGTCTGGCTGACAGCACATACACAGGGCCAGTACAGCCATGTTACTGGGATAACCCCATATAATTTCCATTGTAACAGGGTTTGTTGCAAGATATGTCCTATGAGAGATATGAAGTCAGTAACTGTCATTGCCTTCACCATCTACAGACTGCAATCCTCACACTACCTTCTGCATTCCACGGATTGATGCACTGTGGCTAACACATGAAACCATAGGCACAACACTGCCCAGTCTGCAGATGACCCTGCAGATGGGGATTCCTCATATACATGGAGCTGACATGGGAGGTATTGAGACATGTACAACAGGCATATCCAAACACTGTTAACCCAACATTACTCCAAATGCAGTGTGGCAGCACTTACAGTCTGTAGGCAGGTCAGGCACATCCCCCTCCTGTTGGTTGCCCTCTTTCCACAGTGTATGTTGTTAGAGGTAAATCTCCAATCCATCTGTGATGCTGTTTGCCAAACATCAAATCTAGTTCCTGCTCACTGTGACAGCAAAGGCCCAACCACCATGATGCTCCTAGGTATTGGAGTGTGCTTCCATGGAATTGGCTATGGGATTGTTACCACAGCTGTTCCATATGCAATCAGCTAGAGGAGGGCTGCAATTCATGCAGAGGCCATCAGCTGATCATGAGCATCATGTAACATACACATGCTGCTGCCTAAATAAGACTGATGTGAGTCTCCACATTCACCAGAGAGGGAGTGGGGGAGGCAGACAGACACAGATACATGTCAGGGAGGTGTGGGAGGGTAAAACTGAAGTATGTTTGTGTAACACACCTACCAGCACAGGGTATCAATACCCCGACAACTATGTAGTGCTATCATAGTTTGATGCAGTTATTGGATGCACCACATGGGTTACCTGATGTGGAGCACTCAGAACATATATGTCAGGGTAAGTGACATCTGAAACAGTGATATGGTAGATATACGGTAGGTGTCGTACATGTGCCTGTCTGCATGAACATGTTCCAGCGTCAACACAGGCACACTCACACAGGGATGCAGACACATTGACACACTTGGCAGGGTCAGGAGTGCAACTCATCAGAAGTGGGATTGCCACAACACATCAATGTGAAGGTATCACATGCACCACACGGGTCATACTGAGGCCATATGAGCAAAGAGAATGAGTAGATGTCAGACATCAGACAGCATGCTTCATTATGCCCTGCGGGGTTGTAGTGAGTGTGAATGTGGACATATGCACCATACAACACACATACATGCACACATAGGGTGCCAGTTCTGACACATATTGGTGCATATCTACATGGGTGTGTGGTGGTCAACTGTGCCAGCAGGCTGTACAGGGGTAGGCAATGGGTATACCATGGCATCAGGCCACATGACAATGGTATGCATTGTGGCTCAGGGCTGTAGTTACTGCATTTGCCCACACAGGTGGGTATTGCATCCCCCATCCAGTCAGCTGGGTGACTATTGTGTGTGGCCAATGCTGTACACCACATGCCATGTATGTGTTCCTTAGTCCATGACATGGATGGTGTCTGGGATGTGCACACCTCCCATATGCATGTACAGTGACATGTAGAAATGCACCTTGGGTGTCTGGCCCATGTTGTGAACACAGCTTATCATCAGTTGTGCCAGTCTTGCCCACCTGTGGCAGGAACTGGTAAATGGCAGCAGGTTTACACTTTACCTACATTGATAGAATGCCAACAGCATTTTCTGATGTCAGTGCCATCTGCCCATACAGGGCATGTTGTCAGGCATGGTATGTCTGTTGTGGGTCGCATGTGGAGGCACCACAGGTGGTGCAGGTATCCATTGTGGGACATGGTGGAGGTGCACTGTCTGCATGTACGTGCATATTGGACAGATTGCCAGGATGACATGCACTCTGTTGCCCACTGCTATCACTGTATATTTACTATCAGTGGCCAATATGCAGTGTATCCACATATTGGCTATTGCCTAGGTATGTGCGTGCATATGACACATGGGTTGAGTGTGTGCTCTGGGTAATAGTGGGGTTGTTAATTTGGATTGGTTGGCCTTGATGTCACATGTTTGGGTATGGCTTTGCACACCAGCCTCCCAGCTAATTTACATCTGTTATCCCTGTATGGTTGATGTTGTGATCTATAGTAGAGCCACCATAAAAGTAATGAGTAAACCCCCCTCCACATTGGTCCCACACTCACCTCTACACAGGATATGAGTTACTCACACACACAAACACCTGTCATGTCTGGGAGTTAAACCCTTACCTAAATAGTTTATTACACTACAGCACTTTGCAGTTATAGTACCTGCCACGGACATTACTGGAGTACTTCTTCCCCAAAGGTGTATTTCACAGTGACTGACATCAGTAGGATTACCAAAGTAGGGCATTTTACCTGTACTGCAAGTGACTAGCCTAAAATGCATTGCTCCCTACACAAACAGTGAGACACACACAAAACATCCACAACTGTCATGTGTGGGTATAGAACCCCTGCCAAGGCCTATATTACACTACAGCATGGAGCAGTTAAATGTCGCACCACAGGGATTACAGGGAGTTTTCTCCCCAAAGTAGCATTTCACAATGAATGACATCAGCAAGATTGGCAATATAGGGCATTTGAATTGTACTTCACCTGACTAGCCTATGATGCATTGCTCCATACACAGACATTGAAACACACGCAAAACTTCCAGAACTGCCGTGGGTGGTGATGGAACCCTAACACAGTTCTAAATCACAATACAGCAGTACACAATTACAGGCTACACTACAGCCATTACTGGGCTATGCATTTCCCAAAGGTGTATTTCTAGGTGAGTGACATCAGCAGCCTTGCCAAAGTCAAGTATATGCATTGTACAGGGTGTGGGTGGCCAAGAAAGCATTGTTTTCTCTGCAGTCAGACACACACACATTCACACCCAAGCCAGGTCTAGGGTTAAAATACCTACCTAACTACTTTATCACACTACAGCAGCATGCAGTTACAAGACACGCTACAGAGATGATCGGGCTATGATTTCCCTAGAGGTGTATTTCTAGGTGAGTAACATCAGCAGCCTTGCCAAAGTCGAGTATGTGTATTGTACGGGGTGTGAGTGGCCTAAAAAGCATTACTTTTTATGCAGTCAGACACACACACAAGCCAGGTCTGGGGTTAGAACATCTACCATATTACTTTATTACACTACAGCAGTGCACAATTACAGGACGTGCTACGGAGATTACTGATCTATGATTTCCCCAGAGGTGTATTTCTAGGTGAGTGGGGTTAGAACACCTACCTAACTACTTTATCACACTACAGCAGTATGCAGTTACAAGACACTCTACGGAGATTACTAGGCTATGATGTCCCCAGAGGTATATTTCTATGTGAGTGTATGTGTATTGTACGGGGTGTGAGTGGCCTAAAAAGTATTGCTTTCTACACAGTCAGACACACACAAGCACACAGTTACCAGGTCTGGGGTTAGAACACTTACTTAACTACTTTATCACACTACAGTAGTGTGCAGTTACAAGATGTGGTACGGATATTATAGAGCTATGATTTTCCTAGAGGTGTATTTCTAGGTGAGTGACATCAGCAGCCTTGCCAAAGTCGAGTATGTGTACTGTACGGGGTATGAGTGGCCTAAAAAAGCATTGCTCTCTACGCCAGGTCTGAGGTTAGAACACCTACCATATTACTTTATTACACTACAGCAGTGCGCAATTACAGGACGTGCTACGGAGATTACTGGTCTATGATTTCCCCAGAGGTGTATTTCTAGGTGAGTGACATCTGCAGCCTTGCCAAAGCTGAGTATGTGTATTGTATGGGGTGTGAGTGGCCTAAAAAGCATTGTTCTCTATGCAGTCAGACACACACACACATGCACACAGTTATCAGGTCTGGGGTTAGAACACCTACCTATCTACTTTATCACACTACAGCAGTATGCAATTACAAGATGCACTATGGAGACTACTGGGCTATAATTTCCCCAGAGGTGTATTTCTAGGTATGTGACATCAGCAGCCTTGCCAATCTTGTGTATATGAACTGTAATGAGTATGAGTAGCCTAGAAAACATTTCTCTCTACAGAGGCAGAGACCGAGACACGCAGACATAAACACACTCACACAGTTGCCAAGTCTGGGGTTAGGACTACTACCTAACTAGTTTATTAGTACAGCAGTACACAGTTATGGGATGCGCCATGAGGATTACTGAGCTACAGCTCCCCCAAAGGTATATTTCACATTGGATGACCTCAGCAGGCTTCTCATGATACTGCTATGGGGAGGGCGGTGTGTACATAGGCCATAACCCATTCATTTAGGGGTTGACATGCTGCATGTGGGCACACACAGGGTCATATGCCACAGGTACATGTATACAGCTACTAGGTGACAGCTTCCTTGTACAGTCATGTTGCACAGCTGGCATGTGCAACACACCGTCATGCTGACACATGCTGGTGGCTACTATCTGCAGTGAGTGACACCTGCACCTCATGTGTTTGGGGCCCTTTGGCTGTATGCTGGGTGGGACAGGCCCAGATAGCTCCTTGTCACGGTCCTCTCTACAACACATCTATGTCTGTCTACCTTTGGCTTATTATAGTGTGTTGTCCTTACATATATGTCTGTATTCCTATACACTGTGTGTGCAGGGCAGGAGCGGTGCATACTGATATGTGTCCGCACTGAGAATTGCAACTGCCAGATATGTCTGGGCCACTGTTGTTTGCTGACATGGCCTTCTTGTGTTTAAGTGTGTGAGCATACCCAGTATGGTCATCTATATTTCATGTGTGAATCAAGTACAGGTGGTTTGTACTGCGGTGCTGACATTTGTGTTGTACACCGACAGGTAGCATGCTGCATCTGCAGGGTATACATCAGTCATTTGGCACTGACAGTTGCTACATTTCTGCATAGCGGGGGGGACACCTGACTGTTTCTACATTTCTACATGGGGGGGGCACACCTGACTGTTACTATAAGTGTACATAGGATGGTGAGGCACACCTTACACTTTTACACAGTTGCTAGGACTGTACTGGTATGTCAGGTACACCATTTCAGTCTGTAGTCTTGCCTATTGTGCTGGCTAATGGCATACCAGTGTACTACAGATCGTAGCTTTCACTACCTACATATTAGTTTCTGACTTCCTAGCTTTCACAACTTACATCCACCTGGATGGCCTGCTGTAGTCTGTCTGTGTAGAGCAGGGGTATGGGTTACCCATGGAGCTCATTCAGAGGCCATAGTACAGCATTTGTTTGTGTTTGTCTACACCTATCCTGCTGGCTGTGACTATTGTTGGGTATGTGCCCTCCCTGACTGGCATGTGTGAGTCACTTACCTTGTGGGTGTCCCAGTATTAAGGGAGGTGCTGCAGGGCTGTCTATGTCAGATGCACGTAGTACACTCCCTATACATGGTTGAGCACAGGTAGTGTCGTGTTTGGCATCCCTTTTACTGTATTTGCTAGTTGAAGAGAGGTGTCATTCCCTGGGTTCTACTGTGTCAGTGCATGTGTTATGCGTTGCCTCTTTGCCAAGGCCAGGGCATACTGGGCATGCCTCCTTCTGCCTACTGGAGCAGGCTCAGGTTGTTCCTCCTCCGAGTCACTCTGTGCCTGTGCAGGCCTTGGCACTGGTGGGGGGCTCTGTGGTCCTGCCCCATACTGTTCCTGCTGCAGCTGTTTCTGCAGGATCATATTGTGTAGCATGGCACATACAAGGACAATTTGAGTACATGTAGTTGGTGAATACTGCAAGGCTCGACTAGATGTCTCCAGGCACCAGAACCATGACATGAGCATCCCAAACACACACTTTATTATGATTTGTGTTTGTGCATGTGCCTCATTATGGAGTTCTTGTTTGGGTGTGTGTGCATTTCTGATGGGTGTCATCAGCCATGGCTCCAGTGCATATCCAGCATCCCCCACTAGGTGACGATGTGGGATGTCCCCATTGGCAAATGTCTGGTACAGCTGCGTCAGATGCCAGATGTGGGAATTGTGGTAGCTTTCAGGGCAGCCAACACACACATTCATTATTATGCCCTGGGCATCGCACACAACCTGGTAGTTGATGGAGGGGATGCCCTTGTGGTTGATGTAGACCCTACCCCGCTCACCTGGTGGTGCTTTAATGCATATGTGCTTGCAGTCTATTGCACCCACTACCTCAGGGTATTCTGATATTTGATGGCAGAGACACATATTGCTGGCCTACGCCTCACGGGTGATGGAGAAATATACATGACCACCGACATGTGCGGACAGGGCATCCAGGAATTGGTGGAGTACCCTGGATGCTGATGCCTGTGAGATCCCCATCATATCCCCAGTTGGCCTTTGGAAGGTACCTGTAGCTAGTATTCTTAGGCTTACACATATCTTGGTATCCACTGGGATGGGTTCCCCTCTGTTGGTTCTGTGTGTCAGGCGTGGTCGGCACAGCTCAACAATATGCTGTAGGAGGTCCCTGTCTACCCTATAGGGCTCCACTATCTTCAGCTCATGTAACCCTTGGTAGGTTACCCTGGGTCTGTGCACTCTTCTCTGTCTCCTCACTGTGGGTTGCTCAGCAGCATTCACATCCTCATCACCCTCAGCCTCTTGCACATGTTAGTTTATGATAGCAAAAGCAGCCCCTAACATTTTTTCTCTTGCTTTCGTTTTGTAAAATTTCCTCATCTGTATACAGCTGTGGTGCAGAGTTTTTGGTAAAAACAAGGAGGAAAGGTGTTTGCATAGTTTATAGTGGTGTGCTGGTCTGGGCTGGTCTGCTGCCTGTGTAATTGGCTGATTCTGATACATTTCACTTGTCAGCAAAGCTAGTTCTCCTTGATTACCTTCCTACTGCTGTTTTCCCTTCCCATTGCCTCCCTGTTTAAGCACAAACTGAGTGCTCAAATGTGCACAGAGCTACTTTTTCCTGGTTTAACTTCCTTTTTCTTCCTGTACAACCCAGTGCACGGCGCGCACATGGGTTTACACTTTGTAGGGAGTGCTAAGCAGGTTTAGACACACCCCTAGCTTAGCTGTGTTAAGTTAGGAGCAATCACAAGCCACAGATCTCCAATCCACTTACAGTATGCCTGACACACACCTGCATGATGTCACCTATATCCTAGTCTTGCACCCAGCTATTTATACTCTTACACTTTTGAGACCTGCCGCACACCCTGGGAAAATCTGGGATACACTGACCCTTCCCTTATTTGCATAAGGTTGCCTGCTAATGCATAGTTACATGTCCCACACTGAGGCTCCCCCCCTTAGCAATCATTACTCACTGGCCAGGTTGTCTTCTGACTGCCATTGACTTGCATGGCAGACTACTGATTTTAGTTAGAATGCTTATTTTAGGTTTATTTTATTAATTTTCCCCCATCCCATTTGCACGTTGCTGCTCTATGCTTAACCAGGTGAGCTTGGCGAAAAGAAAATTAAACACTGTTTATTTTTTTTTTTTTTTTATATTTTGCAATGCCAGTGGCCTTCTACTTGGACATTGGCATGCTTCCTCAATGATATGCAGCCTTCATTTGGAGCTGTCATAGATCCATTTTGTAGATTGCAGAACTGTACTCAGTTACTAACCGAGTACATTTCTGCACACTGCACTCGTCTTGCACGGACGACTGCCAGCTTCCTAGATCGCAGATTACCCTCATTTGCATGATTTTCACCTGCAAATGAGGGTAATTTGCATATGGGATTTCGGTCCATGCAAGATTAGCCTAAGAGCTCACATGCACTTTCCGGGAGCTCGTTCCTGGATTGCACATCGGCCATATTGCCAAAAATAGCTCTTAAACTAATCCTGCATGCTATAAAGGGCTTCGTAAATCCAGGGGACTGTCTTTACCACATGTTGTAAACCTACAAATTAAATTTCTTAGGTCTGGCAGCAATGCTGTGTATTGCATTTCTCTTTACTCTCTATTCCCTCTTGTTATGCTTTTTAAATGTATTTGTTCTTTGTGCACTCCTAATATATCCCTTTGTGTCTATCTAAATTGTGGCTTATTTGAATTCAGCTTCTTATGGATGATTCCAAACACCCACGGGGAAAAAAGAAAAGATTGCCTACTTCTCTATAACTTAGTACATTGGCCTGCAGAGGATCTTCGAACTCTGGTACACCACCTTTTGTGTTACTGCTGTGGCCAGCTACTGGAATGGAAGTGACAGATAAAAATTAGATTTAATAATCGTCAAAAACCAGAGGTTGACATATACTCTTATTAGTGTACTATTCCTAATAATGACAAGCTCTGGAATATTGAGCTAGGGGTAACTAAACGTTCACACCAGCTTAACCTGTATACTACTAACATTAACATAGTGCGGTGGAAACTGAATGAAATGTAAAGTTATTTGGAGTATGTGGAAGAAAAGCGTATTAATTTAGATGACTGCAGCAGAAAGAAGAATATTAATTTTAAGAGAATCCCAGAGAATAAGGATGCACAGAACTGTGAGAACTTTATTAGAGAGGATCAGTGCAAAGGCAGCTATTACTGCAATGGTCATTCAGACTGAAAGAGCCCATAGACATGTTCTACCTATAGCATCCCGTGCACATACTCCAAGACCTATTTTGGTGAGTATTTTTTACCTTATGTTCCCCATGGAAGTAACTGTTAGTGAACGAATCATGGATATACAGACAGTGATTATGTTCCAGAGACCTGTACTTATTGGGCTGCAATTCAAATATGTCGGGCCAACAAGTGGAGCTTTCATCTGCATAGTCAACATGTTTAAAGGTATAACTGCCTAGTGGCCTGCATGGTTTTCATCTGCCAGGAGAGGCACAGCAGAAGTTACAACATTCCTTAAGACAATCATCCATGACTGAGCCATTAGGAATCAAAAAATAACCTACAAATAGTGCGTCATTATCTGAAGCATGATCATTCTTCTCCCCTTTTCTAGGGGAGGGTATTATTAAGACAGAGACTCAATGATACTTCAAGGAGGGCTAATCAGAGAGCCCAAATCTAATGATAAGTGACGACTGCATGCATTGGACTAGGGCTGTGAACTTCCATGCTGGTTGAAAATACAGTTTTGATGGATATAATGGAAAGTTGTTAATGCAGGGTTAACTATTATTCAGTAATTCACTGACTACACTTACGTAACTGTGAAGGTTGTCTGAAAGTGGGTGGGATGATGGTATATTTGGGATTTCACAGTTTCCTCAGTGAGGGTTGGGAATCACTGCTCAAGATTACAATTCAGTTCAGGTGATTTGAAATTTGTTATTTAATAAAGAACATTTTATTTGTTTGGAAGTGCTTGCCATGGGATTTTTTCTTTACATTAGATATTTAGCTATACATCCCAGCAGCTGTACTTGCATGATCCTGCAGTGGAGATGACTTGAATTTGGCCATCGGTGTGTGTGTGACACAGATAGTATCAGCTGTTCTTTATAGGCTTTTGAGCTCCACATTGAAAGTCAAACTTATCCTGTATATTGTTTGGTGTTGTTGCTTATATACTTGGAATGACTTTCTAGAGTTTCCCTGTTTTTCACATTTTGCCTTTGGCAATTAAGGCTTAAGCTTCATAGATTTTCTAGGTATAAATGGGCTCCTTGCATAGGATGCCAAGCATGGGCTACCATTAATTCATACAGATCATGTAAGGCAATATACAGGGAGAGTCAGAAGAGATGACTGATTTCACTCTTTTCATCTGGAATGTGGATGGGCTGTCTCACCCAATCAAAAGGGCAAGGGTCTTGGTCATTTTAAAAAGACATAACCCACAGTTCTTTTTACTGTGGGAAATGCATTTAATTAATCAAGAAGATATTCCCAAGAGCACTGACTGTTGTTGGCATACCCTATCACCACAGCATACCTCTCAACTGTTGAGATTTTCACAAAATGTCCAGATTTTTGACTCACATTTTTTTTTCTTATACCATTTTTTTTTCTGGCAAAATCCTGAGTACTGAAGTAAGTGATTAATAACATGCATTTGAGTTTCAGATCTCATGTCCTTCAGAAAACGTATGCTAACACAAGTCCTATTATTTTAGCAACTTTCTATGTTTATAAGAGCAATGTTTAAAATCTATCCCTCTTCTTGAGTCTTTCTCCCCCCATTCTTTTACTCTTGTTCATATTTCTTATGCTAAGAGGTAGAGAATTATGCAGCATGGAAGAAAATGTGGCATTGCTATGTTTATAACTAGATTAACTCCTTTTCATATTGATCAACTAATTGACCTACAAGGAAGATTTTTAACCATTAAAGGCTTTGAGGCTTATTATCTGAAGGTCTTTGTCTTTAACATGTCGATATCTAAAGGGTAATGTATACTGTTGACACTGTTCTGAAGGAATTTTGGAGGTTGGCTGGATATAGAATCAATATGCAGAAATCTCAAGCTTTGCATTTGAATTGTTCCCAATTCCTAGCTGTAAAAGAGGAATTTGCTTTACTATCTGAATCTGATCCTATTAATTATCTGCATCTGTTTTCTGCATCTACATTGGTGATGTCTTCTTGGATTAATTTTGATGTCCTGGTGGACAAAATTTGCCTATTGATATTGAAGTAGAAAGTATTAATTTCTCAACCTACCTCAGAGAATTCTGGCTGTGAGATGGTTTATCTTACTACTAATCCTTCAGTTTGGACAGGAAATCCCTAGTCTGCTATCCTGTAGTATATTAAAACAAATGAGTGGCATCATATTGAATGTTACATGAGTCCAGGGGAGGAATAAGGTGTCCTGGCATCTTCTAACAATTCCTCACTGGGAAAGGAGCATTGGACTCCCAGTATTGAACTGTGTATCAGAGCTTCTAATTTCAAAGTATTCTGAGGTTTGTCACAGTCAGACTATGTCCCTCTCTTGAAGGAAATAGTTCTCTGTGGACTCAGAAGCATGTGTGTTATCTTTGAGAAGCTTAGACCAGGTCATGAGAAACACAAAGGCATCTTTCTACAGTTGTACAGGGTTTATCAAATTCTTTTCATTGGGCCCTCATACACAAGAGGCTTAGATACCTGGAGATCAGATATGGTTATTTTAAGTATTCTACTTCATTTCAATTGACTGATATCTGTTATAGATAATGCAGGATGACTCTGTCCTGTCATGGCAATCCTTCTCCACAAAGTATGGAGTCTATCAGGGAACTCTTCACTTGGCTGATCAAGGAGGTACTTAAATTGAATTTGACTAGAACTGGTGCTGTACCTCACCTTCCATTGATCACTTGGCTATCAGTAAACAGGTTCAGTACTGGCCCCCTAGCTAAGAAGGCTGGCTATTTATATAGGATAATGATCTGAAATTGATTATTGGCTTCTGATGGTTACAGGCAGATGTGAAAGAGAGATATTCAAACACCTGCCAACTCTGAATAATGGCTCCCCTGATATGATACCAAATCCAGACATTATATATATATTTGGCTGGCAATGTCTTTACAGATATTTCTGTACCCCACACAAGATGGACAGATATTTCCTGCAAGTATTATCAGCATACTGGAGATGTGTTTGAAGAGCTAATGGAGACTGGAGACATGATTTCTGGGATTTTCAGGGTCTAACACTTTTTAAAGCTCAAATAGACTCCATGTTTCAGAGCATATCGGGCTGTTAGCTCATAATAAGAGTAATACTATACATAGACTACAGTGAAGAGAACTAAATATGATTGTTTTGTTGTTAAGCAAAGATATCACAAAAATGGAAACAACAGCTGACCCCTGCTATAACAGCTTTAAATTGTTTGCACTTGTATCTGAGGTGACTGGAGAATGCTACTCTATCCCACAGTGTACAGCTAGAATACAATCAGAATGGGAAGTAATAGAGGAATGACTTACTTGTCAATAGGAGGAGTACGAGTGGGGGAACTGTAACCTGGTTTTGGAGTTTTAGCCTTGAAATGATTCATTCTAATAATGAATTGCCTAGCCATGTATATGCTACTTATACAGTGGCCATTAAGATGTCTGATTTAAGTGTTTGCATCCCATGCTTTTTAATCAATATTTTTCTAGTAAAAGTTTCAGCGGAAAAAAATGCAAAGTAAATCAGTACCTTTATAATGGCTGCATAGACTTTGAAAATACTCAATAAAATGCCAATGTTATTAACTTTATGCAATTCCATACCCCAGTCTCGATGATTATAGTTGGAAGAACATTCTGCTTTTTGATTTTTTTTTTTTATCACCCACAATGGCACAAGGGAAACAGGTAAATGAGTTTTATGAGCAGCTCATGCTTGGAGCATGTAAGAGAAAGAAATAATCCTGGCAACTCTGCAGCTACTGTGAACCATTGTCCCTGCACCCCTGCCCCATTCAACATACAGCAACCTACTCCATGCAATGTCTGGTTGAGCTTCAAATACTGTGTTGTTCCTGACATGGGTGTGGGACATTGTGTTTTCTTTACTAGCACTTATCTCTATGTAGATGTTACTGTACTGTGAAACTATACCTCAACGTGAGTCTACTGCATGGCATTTCACTGACAAGGTTACTGCCATCAGATCAGATATTCCATCAGCTGACCCCATTAGCAGTGCAGTAATAAAATGTTCTTTAGCAATCTCCTGTAGGTTGGTGTTTCACATTTTTAGTTATGATAGGTTCACTACCATTTATTCAAGCAGTCAAACAAAGACATATGAACAGGATCTTTGCTCATCAAGGCTTGGGATGACTAGTCTTGATGTGATGAGACCAGTAATCTTCAGATCCTGGTATCTTCTTTAAAGGAAGATTTTTTTTCTCCCTTGGTACTGATGGAAGCCATTGTTACGGTACTGATGGAAGCCATTGTTACCCACATCCTCAAAAACACATCTTTGGATCCTAATATATATGATGAATACCACTCAGTTGCTAACTTTACCGTCTTAGAGAAGGTTATGAAGTATGTCATTTATTAGAAGTTTGGGAAAGACCTTACTCTTTTTAGACTCGTGAACCTCATCCATATATAATATGATAATGTTTCTAAATGGAGTTGCAAATGATCTTCTTTTAGCAAGAGACTGGCAGCACTATTTGGTGTTGGTCCTTCTGACTCTCTCTACAGCATTTGATACAGTGAATAATGAAATTTCAATAGAATGTTTACACACCTGCTCTGTTATCTACACTATGGATTATTTAAAACTTTTTCCATAGCTACAGGATTTGTTCAGAGGGTCAACTCATCATTCACTTTTACTCTGGATTGCCAAAGTTCCACTACTTTCTCTCTTAGGCACTTTATTGTTCATGGTATATATGCTCCCATTTGTCGATTTGTTTAGGGAGAGAGGTCTAGCAAACCATAGCTATGTTGATGACACTCAAAGCTACCTCTCTTTTCCTCAACACAGTCTTGAAGCTACACATTCCTGACTAATCCTAAACAGGATGAAATCAACACCTCAAAAACTGATGCACTGGTATTTTATGCAGCTGTGCTCAAGTTTATTAGCTCTGTATCAGCAGACTTGATTTGGTTGATCAAGTGCAAATCCTTGGTGTACATTTGGCCAGTTAAAGGAAAAGGGATAGAGGTGTATGTAAGAAGCAGGCGGTAGGTGTACTTTTTTGTTACTTTAATGTTTAAATAAATGACTGTTGCTGTTATGTGTGCCTGCTCATAAATGCAAACCTGTTAGATATTTTTACTTTAAAATATTATTGCAGATTTGGTTATAAAATTCGTGTTATATTTAGTATGTGACTACTTTTACTTTCTTAGCCAATATTATTGTCTATGAATATGTTTCCTTTTATTTTTAATTTTTCATAGCAGTTGATGGGTAATGTTTTTCTAACATTATGTACTATTTGTAATTAACACTTTATCTGTGACTTGACTAATTCATTAACAAAATATTTGTTTTAATTTTTGTCTGTCGGATATATTATTTTGACATGTTACCATGAATATAATGTTGTGTCTCTAAGTGATTTAAGAAATAAGAGCGTTTTGTTACTCCCTCTCCATCTATCTTGCTTTGTTGGAATGACACATATACCTCTATATTTGATGAAGTTTAAGAAAAATGAAAAAAATGTGTGCTTATCCATTAATAGCTGGACCATTGATGTGAAAAAGTATATAGCACTATATCTAATTAGAGGGCCAAGCACAGAAGAGATGACTAGTATAATTGGTTATTTTCAGATTAGCCATTCATGTCTCCTTGATATTGTTGTTTCTTATGTCTGATAATAAGACGTCAGTGTCATTCTTCAAGATAAATTTGTAAATATGTCTTTCTTCTTGTTTACTGTCAGAGTAACAATGCACGTCTGGAGAGCACCTGAATAGTATATAAGCTTCGATTACATATCACGCTGCATCTGAAAACTATGATTAGCCAAAATCTGTTATCATTAGCTCTTCTAGTGTTGCTGGCTGTGCATTATCATACCAAATGTTGTTGCTCACTATTGCCATAGCACAGACCTATGCTTGCATTGTTACATGGCATAAAGTTGTTGCTTCTTTAAATCTCTTCTTTCATTTTTGACAAGATGAGCCTTATGCCTCATGCATGTACTCAGCGAAAGAAAAGAAAACAGCATCAAAAGTAGGGCACTTATTTTACAAGCCATGACTGCTCTTCTTTTGAACTCAATTATGTAAAGGTTCTTTAATACAGAGCAATTATTCTGCATATTTACCAACAACAAAATACAAGCATTTTTTTATGACAGTCATTTTTATTTCTTTGCATAGAAACAGTGTGCATGTGTTTTTTTCAATACAGAACATATGCTACTTAATATCTAGTTGCATATTTATTCATTCATACTTTTCACCTTGGATCTGTACTCTGCAAATGACTAAAGAGAAAAATGGATCAGTCTATTCGCAGTAAGCAATTTCAATTTCCTGTTGCTAGCAAAATGGTGAAACGGTTGATAATTCATTATATGATGCACACCTGCACATTTGTGCCTGATAATGCCATAATGCGATGTACAAAACATACTGGCAGTCTTTTTGTGGTCTCATGTTGTACAATGTCATAATTATAATCATTTATTAACAGCATTTAATACGATTTGAAACTATTCAGTGCAATCATCTTTGCTGACAGCCTGATTACAAGTTTCACATTCATTTTACTACTGTGTGTGCAGCATGTGCTTAAACAATATATATATATATATATATATATATATATATATATATATATATATATATTTATTTATTTTTTGCATGGTCTAAAAATGCATTCTGTAAGTGCTGAAAACACTAGTAGTTGTGCTCCTTTTTCAGACTGGGAGAGCATATTCAATAACCAGAAAACTTTTAAAAAACTATTGCTGCATACATAGAGAGCAAATATTGTCATCCTGGCTAAGTACTACTATAGAGTGAGGCCCAAAGTAAACAATGCTTAGAATGATGCTTAACAATTGTTTTGCTCCCCCTAAGCTGTTTATATCGAATCTGGGGCTGTAGTAGTGCTGATCCGGGGTGTTATTTAATTCATGTTTAAGTGTAAATAACACCAGCAGAAAAAAAAAACAGGTTAACATCAACTTTTCTTTTTGCTGTTTACATTACATTCACTAAAAGTGTGTTTGGGAACTATATGCTTCCCTTACACAGGGAATACCTAAAAATGTACAGCAGTTCGCAACTACATTACTGACTTTCAAAGCTGATGCAACATTTATTGTTTTTTTCTTTCTTTTTTTTTAATTTAACTTTTCTATGGCTACTAGTACATAGAGCAGATGAATCTCATTGCAGTACAAAGAATTGTGATTAGATGGCTAATTGTGTGTTCTTGACATGGATGCCAAGATTCACCTCTCCAATAATGCTGTCAAGGTGAATTTCCTGACACCCATGTCTTGAAAACATAATAATTAACTTACAAATGGTGACCTGATCATCTTCTTTATTAAACATTCTGAGCAGATTTGTGAGTGAACCTTCGTTTTTGTCTGTCTCTCTTTTCTCAGTAGAATTAAACTATGCTTCACTTTCTTTTTGATACCACAGATTACAACAGTGTCACAGTTAATATGAGGGACAAGCAGCAAGGGTATCCTTTGCTAGGGGCAGAAAATTTGCCCATAGCTAGAAAAGCTAACTGCTCAGAGGATGAAACAGTTATGATGCTATTTCAAAATGAAAGTCAACCAGATCATTAACAACCTGCAGAAATATGTATGTGCTACTAAATTATGCACTATAAGCTTTATTGACTTTAGTAACTGTGTGTTACACAGATGGACCGTTTTACATTTTGATTTCATTTTGTTAGGCACTTTATATCTCAAAACAATTTTCAACATTAGAAGTTAGTGACATGAAGACAATAATATGTTGTCATGCATGTAATAAAGCATAGTTCTGAACTGTTTTAAGAATAATATAAAATTAAATGTCATACTATTGCCTCCTACCTTTCCAGCTGAGGTGAATACTACCCATTTCCTATAAGCTGTTCACCATAAAGGTGCATTTTCCCTGTGTACATCTGAAGGATAATGTTTACAGACTGACTTTTGAACAACTGCGGAAATGAAGATTGTTTCTGTATAATTTTTTTCTGCTTCATAGGACATCATTCAGATACATTTTCCAACCAGCTATTAGTATCACCTATCCTGATCTCATGTTATCTAGGTGTGCATTTATCTTTTTTATAAGATGGTGCTGATGCCAAGGCATCTTGCAATTAAAAACAAAATCAAGCAATAAACTGTCACAGTAGTAAAAATCAACTTTCTGTCATTAAATCAATAATAATAATTATCATTATTATTATAACTTTACTGGTATTAAAAAAAATATCTGTGTGAGTTCAAGTAAATAGTCCTCCAAAGAAGGTATATGATGGGCCTCAGAAAAGAGGCATTAACAATACATCCAGTATTAATAAAATTTAGTTGATTATGAAAATTGAGATAAAGAGGTGAAGGAGTCATTACTAGAGGTCTCTAAGTAAAATATGATAACAGCTAGCAAGCAGTCAGTTAAAAATCTTAAAGGTCTTTCCTGGGAAAAGTGGCATAGGTATTCTTTCAAATAGGCTATATACAGAATAAAGCTCAGATGGGGAGCTCTAAAGTTTAAACATAGACCTAACAGTAAGTCTCAGTCTGTGTAAATGTTGCAACAGTGGACAAATATCACTAGACTGAGAAGAAGCCGAAAATGTGGGCACAGGCTTTTACATCCATTGCAATTTTTCTCAGTGCCCTTCTATAACTTAAAGTGACAGGCATTACAATAATCAAACCATGAATACACCAGCACATGGGTTAAAATTAAGACATCGGGTGCTTTAAATGAGCAACATTTTTCAGATGCAAATATAATGTATGGACAAATAGCTGGAATTTGTTCTTTAAGCATTAGGCTGTCATTAGGAGTCACATCCCAGTCAAGCACAGATGATACAAACTTCTGTCTATTCCCAATATAACCATAACTTTACTGGAAAGGTTCACTCAGACTCTGCCACAGTTTGTTGTGAGGGACAGGTTAGTTTGCTTTTTATTTATTGTATTACTTTATTGTCTTTTTCAATTTTGTATACTGTGATTTGTTTTCTTTAAATTCTTTAAATTGAGTTTTACTTGTATACTGCTTTTAACTGCATATGAAAACTTGAAAAGAGACCACAGCTCTGTCTATTGTGAGTCAGACAGTACTTTTTCCTACCCTCCTACCCTGTTACTGATGTGTTCTTAAACACCACTGTCTTTCTAGTTGCCTGTCCCTTATGCTAATTTGACCATATATCTTGTTTCCTCTCTGCTTTTACTGGCTGGTGTGAGTAAGCACAAAATTATCATTTTGTGAAATCACTTCCCTTCAACTATATAAAATTTATTGGCCACCCTCCTGTTTCCCATAGTACCAGAATACAAAAGTGCCCATCCCTTTCAATCTATCCTGCTCTTTTAAAAAATAGTGGCTCTCCACTAAAACTTAACTTTTTAGACATGTAAAACTTAAGTTACCCACTTTCATATCTAACTGCTTAGTGCACACTGCAATTTTTAGGATAAAACATTTTTTCATCTTACTTTTAGGCATCTATTGCAAGACCACCAATTACTGGAGAGCCCACATTCTGCCTCTCAGTAGTCATCTTTGGATTAGTGCTTCTGTTTTCTCCTGATGAGAGAATGAGTACAGTGACATTATTTCCTAGAAACTGCTGATCACCAGAAAGCCTAACAACTGCTTTATAGGTGACAGCTTGGAATCTGTGCTTATATTCTGATCCTGGTGAGAATAGGAGCAGAGTGCATTGATTCCTGACTCTTTCTTGTTGGAGAGTGAGTGTCTGTGCTTAACATACCTGATTGGTCTGGTTGCTATTTAAGGCATCTACCAGAAAAAGATGCAACCCTACAGACCCTTGCATCACCTGGGACAAGACTGCGGATCAACAAACAGGCTGTGACCTGCTTTTTTTCTTGGGATTGGTGTTAACATTTTGCTTCTGGTGACAGAAGAAGCAACAGAGTATTGAATCCCAACAAAGTTAAGCTGTGGTGAGACCAGCGTTAGTAGTAGCCATTCTTGTGACTCCCCCTCTTTTAATCATTCTTATTATTTATTTATTTATTTTACATGTGTTAACCGGGGGTGTCTGACTGAGCCGAAAAGGCACTTTTCAGCAGAGGCCCGGGGAAAAAAAGCTCCACATAGAAAAATTACAGATACATTTAGTTATTTAGACATGATCAGTATACACACAAATTACAAAAGACATGTTTTTACACTGGTATGCAGCACATCAACAGTTACAGTGGAGAGACCAAACAAAAAAATATTAATTTAAAAATAAAGGTAATTAATAGATTTGTGGTGTACAGTTGAAATTAGGAACACAGACAGAATACATACATAGTGCACAGGTACAGTGCATTCACTGTAGATTAGCCAGTATTTGTGAGTAAGATTGAAAACTAGTATCAAGTAATCTAGGTTTAGTATGTGCCCTTATCAGCTTTCACAAGCCTGGGGAGCAATCATGGCACTGCCAACTTTGCTTAAGATGTTGCCTGATGAGGTCTTTAAAGGAGGCTTTGGATGATGTGTTTTGAATGCTAGTGGGGGCAGAGTTCCATTTTTAGCCACTGAACTACTACATAGCACATATCCAAAGTTATTGTAGCAGTTGGTGACTTCTAGTAGTAGTTTGCTTGATGATCTAAGAGGCCTTTTGGCTGAGTGATGTTGTACTAGGTTTTTGAGGGCAGAACACTAATTGGGGAGGTAATAGATCGAATGATAGAGGCAGAGCTGATTGTAGGTTAGGAGGTTGGGCAGTTCAAGCCAGTGGAGCTGTCTCAAAGCAGTACAGTGATGAGTTATATGAGCAATTTGCAGCAAAGTTGGCAATTCTGTTATAGCAGGCTTCCATTTTGCTTAGATCAGTTTTGTTGAGATTAGTCAGAATGGGAGATGCATAGAGTAGGGTGGATAGAAGTTGGTAGCGAGCAATGGCTGATCTTGTATTCTTGGTAAGAAATGGTTTGATATGGTAGAGTGATCCCAGTCTGGCATGTACTTTTTTAATAGTTAAGTTGAGATGACTATCAAATTTTAGGTGAGAGTCTATGGTTATTCCCAATAGCTTTGCCTGTGCCACTGGAGCGATTGGACTAGCATTTGTGGAGTAGATAGTGAATTGACTTATCAATCTTTTTGTTAGAACTGCTTATAATCATAAGCTGAGTTTCCTTTGGATTAAGGATAAGTTGGACTTTGGTAAGGTAGTTTTCAATGTCAGAGAATGCTAGTTGAGTTGTTTGCAGGAGGGTGGAAATGTTTTGTGCAGCACAGATTAAGGTACTGTCATCTGCATACTGAATGATAGATGCATGCTGTGTGGAGGTATGGAGGTCATTTGTGGAGACTGTGAATAGTAGTGGTCTTAAGATAAAACCCTGTGGGACTCCTATAGTTATGAGCTGAGGAGAGAGAGAATTTTCCCATTACACAGCTTGGTATCTGTCAGTTAAGTAGTTTTGGAACCAGGTAAGAGTGGAATTTGATAGGTGATATTGGTTTAGTTTGTTTAGCAGGATTTGGTGCGAGACTGTGTTAAATGCTTTGGACATATCCAGAAAAAGAGTTGACAGCTGCAGGCCTTCGTTTTTGAGACGGTTTACTGTGTCTGTGAAGCAGAGGAGGGCTGTAGTGGTACTATGGGCAGGTCTGAAACCATGCTGAGTAAGTGACAGGATGTTGCTGTCTAAGAGATATTTTAGCACCTAGGATTTTCGCCAGGGGGGAGAGTAAAGCAATGGGTCTGTAGTTATTAAGTTCATTGGAGGTCCCGCCTATATTTATGGGTGTAACATTGGATATTTTCCAGAGTTTGGACACATAGTTTTCAACAATTGATCTGTTTATAAGAGTGGAGATTGGGATAGCAATAGCATCTTCTGTGAGTTTCAAGAAATAGCTGGGGAGTAGGTCGGCTGCTGTTGATGAGGTTTTTAGTTTGGCGAGCATGCTTTTGATTGAAGTGGTGGAAACTGTTTTGAGGGTAAAGCTTGTATTAGTGTTATTTGTGTTGGAGGGGATAGTGAGAAAGGAATTGTCGTGTGATACTAAGGATAGAATTGAGTTCACAAAGTGGGATTTGAATTGTGTTTCAATGGGAACTTTAGTGTCAGGGGTGGTTGGTTTGGGGGTAGCCTTTTGGGTAGGTTTTAGTAGCTGGTTTACATTTTTCCAAAATTTTTGGGGGTGTGTATGTTGGTATTTAGTTTGTAATGTTGTGTAGTAGGATTTTTTGTCCAGCCTAATGCAGTTTTTTGCATGGTTGCGCAGTTTTTGGTACTTAGTTAGGCTTTGTGTTTCTTTGTTTTTTTGATAGTAAAGCCAGGCTGTATCTCTGGACTTGAGGATTTGTTTGGTTTCTTTACTGAGGCAGGGTTTTTAGAGGTTCTAACCTTGATTTTGCACAATGGGGCAACAGTGTCTAGGTGTTGTAGAAATGTTTTGTTTAAATATGCTACAGCCTGGTCAAGCGGGAGGGTTTTTAGGGGGATCCAGTCACAGTTACACAGTAAAGTATTGAGGACTTCAGGAGAGATTTTTTTTTGTGTTTCTAGAGGATATATAGTTAGTGGTTTTGCATATGCTTGTTCTACTACGTATAAGGTATATTATGTTGTAGTCACTTAAGGTGTCTGGGAGACTGCCTGCGTGGGGGTACAATGTGAGGTTGTTGGTTAGGACCCAGTCAAGGATGGATTCCCTTTTAGATTTTTTGTCGCATCTAGTTGAAATTTGGACTAGCTGCTGGTAGCCATGGAAATTTATTTGATTACTTGGTGGTTCTGGTATGCAGGTGAACCAATCTAGGTTGAATTCTCCCAGAATAAGGGTTTCTTGTGAGTATGTGGAAGACCACCAGGATAAGAAGTCTTCAAGGCTAGGAGGTGTATTACCAGGTGGAATATAGATCACATTTGTGGTGATGACCTTTTTAGAGTGAAGTTGAAGTTGCGAGATAAGTATGTCCCAATTATTGGGGGAGGGGTAGGAGTTTGGTAATCAATGTACAGTTAAGTTGGACTTATACAGTAAGGCAGTTCCACCCTGTTTACAAAGTGGTCTGTCTTGTCTAATGATATTGTAGCCGGTAGGGAGAACTTCTGAGTCAGCTATGTTTTTACTTAGCCAGGTTTCTGTTAATGCAACTATGTCTGGGGAGTAGTGTGCTATTGTGGCCTGGTGTTCAGGTATTTTATTTTTCATACTTCTAATATTAATATTTAGCATTAAAAGAAGGTTGGTTTTGCTGCTGTTGTTGATTTGCACAGGGATGAAGATAGCTGGAGTGTTATGTTCTGACAGGATGGATTTGGGCCTGGGTTTGGGTGGATATCCCCACTTATGGTGAGCCTGGTGTTAAAATGGTGATACAGATGTTGGAGTTTGGTGATGAGCGTGAGAAAGTATTAATTTTTTTTTTTTGACAAGCTAATTCTCTGTTTTCAGTAAGTACTGCTCGATTTGTTTCTAACTTCAGAATATCTGCCTAAATACTTCATCCTTAAATTTTCAAGGTCTTAGTATTAGTTTCCCCTCAGGTGCTTGGCAGTGCTCTGTACAGACTTGTGCTCCTTGTCCTTGAGTGACATTTTTCATGCAAAAGCAAAACTGAAATTTATCTAATATCTACTTGCACTCAGGACATCTAGTTTGCAGTGACAAGCACTGTCCACATAGTTGCAAACTGAATACTCCTGACAGTGACTGATATTTTCCATTCCACCTGTCTAATTAATAAAAAGGGTCTGTTGCCATGGATATGAACTTTACTACTGTCTCTGTTACTGGCTTGGTGGATATGGGCATCCTGAGGCAATGTAGAAATTGCCTCATGTTCACTGACAGCCAGTTAATTCTCAAACCAACTGATATGGTACGTGAGAGATGTATTTACACAATGTCACTGGAGGCAAAGCTCTCACATAAAAGTACTCTGAATGTCAATAAGCATGTCAGTAGTACACACGCTGCACCCATTACGCACAATTCAAAGCAGTCATATAGACTCACATATACTGAGGCACATACATGTAAACTTCCTAAACCACAAAGACCTCCTAGACAAAGTACACATAAGAAATACCCTCAACAGCATCAAATGCACTCTTTCATGTACACATAAGAAATACCCTCAACAGAATCAAATGCACTCTTTCAGAACAACACCCACATCAACACAGGAAACCCATACCATGTATTTACTAGGGCAATGGATGAGGTCAAAAATATTCACGCTGCCTACCTTGACCTGGAAAAGACATTTGACACAATACCCCACTTGGGCATTGTTGACAAACTCAAGAGATTAGGTACAAACCCTTATGTCACCCGGTTGATAGCCACATCTAAATGAGCCTCTACCTCTAAGCCCAAAAGGCAAGTCAACACACAATCCAACATTCCAGTCATTGGAGAATCCATTGTAAGACACAATGATGTCCCCCTCACCAGGCTGAATAAGGAGAAAGCTACGGTCAGTTGCTTATCAGGTGCTAGGATCTGCCGCATTACACATGCACTCAGGTCATTGGATCGCAATTACCAATTTGACTCAGTCATAGTCCATGTAGGAGTAAATGACCTGAGACATACCCTCCTAGACTGTATGACGAGAGACATCATTGAGGTCTTGGAATATGTGTCTAAGGCGGGTATGAGCCTAGCATTGAGCAGCATTTTACCTTCTCCAAGGATGATGCCACAATATGAACAAAAGATGATTGACTTTAATAATTGGCTTATTTTCTGATGTCCTTCTAAGAGGGTGCAATATTTGTTAGCATGGATGGAGATGGTCAACAGACCATGCTGCTTTACCAGTTTTGCTCCTCTCCAGTCCAGTCTTTTGAATATTAGCTAAACATTGTCTTCCCCATAGTGCCTTTTTTAGGCAGTACCAAACTGAAAGTACTTACAGCATAGCAAAACAAAACCAAGGAAATCTAAAGGTATTACTGCTCATTGCTAGGAGAGTAAACAAACAACACCACCCCATGGAAGCTCTATTTAGCTTAGAGAATGCTGATGTCTGTGTGGTCTCTGGGACATGGTTTAAAAACCATGGACAGCACACCAGCAGTGCAGGGTTATAATGCCTTCCACAAATTTACACCAGTTTTTTTCCCAGTCTGCGACAGAAGGTGGAGGTGCCTCTATTTACATAAGAAAATAAATATACTTCAAGGCTGGTCAAACAGGACAATGCACTTGAGCTGCCCCATGTTCAAATCACCATAGGTAAAATCCAATATCACTTCCTTGCGAGCTATATGTCCCCCTCTATGACCCAGAAAACCCATACCATGTATTTAAACTTATTAGAAACACTAACCATCCAACCCAATACCATATTCATGGGTGATTTTAATTACCCCACTATTAATTGGCAATCCTATACATCATCAAACATACATGCACAGAGATTCCTGGATTTTGTAAACACAAGCTTCCTGGACCAGATAGTCAATACACCAACCAGGTGTGCAACCATACTGGATCTGGTCCTCACTAACATGAGAGAGTGCTATTAAGTGAGAATCTGGCAAAATTTCAATCCCGTATAAACCCTGAGAACACTTCTGCCTCTGCAGAACTGTTCACAGAAACCCTGTACAAGCATGTTAATAGCTGCATAGAGGCAGCTGTATCCACCAGGAAGAAGTACAGAACTAACTCAAAAAACAAGCCATCCTGGTGGAATCACAAAATTATTCAGAAGAAAATCATGGCAAAATTAGGAGGTGCAGCCTAGGGACCCAAGTTGACAGTAACCTCTCATTTGACACTCACATTGCCAAGGTGGTTAGGAAGACCTTCTATATTACCCACCTTATCATGAAAGGATTCACATCTAGATCAAGAGAGGTCATTGTGCCCCTATACTCTTCCCTTATCAGGCCCATAATCGAGTACAATGCCCCATTTGGGATATACCTTACCCGACACCTGCAGCAGCTAGAAAGACCCCAAAAGTACCTCAACAAGAGGATCAAGGGTCTCAAACATATGTCATATGCTGCAAGACTGAAGAAACTCCAGCTCTATTCAATCGCATACCTCCTACTCAGAGGCGATCTATGCCTGACGTATAAGGCCATGTCCAATCCGGAATTAATGGACATGCTCCACCTCAGAAAATCCAAATCCACCAGAGCCACGAGAGCGAGAGATTTGAACCTCAACACAGAAATAAATAGGACATGCTGGAGGGACAGATTCATAACACAGAGGCTCCCTACACTCTGGAACAGAATCCCAGTCCATGTTAGGCAGAGCCCCTCACTGACTCTCTTCAAGAGAAATCTTGATGAGTGGATGGGAGATCGTAGGTTTACCCCGGGGTTCATCTCTGCGTCACTGCTAGACAGAGGCACAGTAAACTAAACCCTAAATGGGCATAGTATTCTCATTCCAAGGGGTGGCAAAAGCTACACACACTCTGGCTAGGCTTATAAATGCCCTAGGGCAGATAGCCTAGTATGAACCTATGAACATATGAACCTATGGAGAGATAGGTATGTATCCCAGAGACTACCCTGTCTATGGAACAGGCTCCCCATCTATGTGAAGCAGAGCTCCTCTCTAAGCCAATTTAAGTGCAACTTGGACAATTGGATGGAAAACCAGAAATTTATCCCTGGTTTGGCACCTATGCCTCTGATGCAAACAAGTAACCTGTAAATGGTTCCTCTCCCAGGCCCATGCTTATATTTATCAAGGGTATCAGAACTTGTCAGAGATTTGGGATGCATGGCTAGGCTTAAAAAGGCCATTGTGGTCATTAGCCTAGTAAACACCTATGAACATATAAGAAATGGAGATATTTTCTGCAGAGCTCCCAGTACATGAAGACAGAAACTGTTGACAAAAGTATCTTTTCATCTTTTAGACCTAGATTGTGTCAGCCTCTTTCTTAAAAAAGCTGTATTCTATCTTATTTTTGTTTTCACAAAGTCAGGATATCCAAAAATAGCACCAATAAGCCAAAGTTAAGAAGTGTTTGCAGAATTTTCATTCAGAGTCATATACTAAACAGCAGCATTATGAATAGGATGACATAATTAATAAACAATTTCAAGAAGGGGAAAACAGCCCTGCTTCATCTGGAGGTAGTTATGTTTTGGCCTACATCAAAAAGTGTTCAGCGTCCATGTAAAGCTTTCAAGAACAGCTACATTTGAACATCTCTACAATAACTTACTATCACAAGTATATATGATAGACATAGAAAAACAACCACGTAGAAAATAAAAACAATTATTTTATTCACAATAAAACTCAGTAAAGTGAATAAAGTAATCATTTTTATTTTCTACATGGTTGTTTTTCCATGTCTCCAGTGCTTTACAACCTGTGGATCCATTTTGTTTGGTTTATCTATGATAGAGCAAGCAGCATGGGGATGGAGACTGAACCTACATGTTGCTTCTTATGCAAAGGCTCACTGAGTCCAAAGATACCTACAAAAATTGCAACAGGTGATCTAATATATGAACTCCATGAGGTCTGTGAAAAGCCAACATGTCTACATTTTTTTAATTATTGGGTATCTACTTAGTTGGCAGTGGATGCTATTACTAAGTTGAGTTGAAAACTTGAGAGAGCTGATATATCCAATGCCCGTTACCCACTTCACCACACACACACACACACACACACACACACACACACACACACACACACACACACACACACACACACACACTAAACACATCCAGGGGCTTTGGTTATCATACAGATCATATCCTTTACCTAGAATACAAATGTTTAGAAAAATGAATGACAACCATTGTGTTTATCTTAGCTGAGAAAGAAAATAAAGTTTGATAATAACTATTAGATTGAACTGGTGCAGAAACAAAACACTTGGTGGTTTCCTATAAAATTTATAAGTCAAAAACAAGAAAAAGCTTCTAAACGTTATCACCCCAAATTGTGCATTTTAATGCAGAACAAACTGCACATAATCACTGATGGTGAAGAACAGTGGTTTGACCCCTCCTTTGAAGGAAATGGACTGGACTTCACATGCAGAGAAACTCCAGAGCAAGTTGGCTCACAGTCTTGGGTATCTCCATAACCTAAGTGGTCAGAATAGATACAGGGAGGTGCAAACTCCCAATCAGTTTCAGCTGTGGAGATTGTGGGTAGCTAAATGCTGTTATAAGGATTTGGTGTGACCTTCAAACTTTACAGAAATAGCCTTATTTTCTAAGGAAGTTGAAATATGAATGCTGATAGAGTTCCTTTGCATTGAGCAGTTATTCACAGTTCTCAGCATAAGTCAGTTGGTTATTCTAGCTCATGCTTCTTTATAGCTATTAGTAATATAACCAATGCCAGGGGATATGTTGAAAGGTTCATGCCATGGTCCATTTCCTGAAAGAACGTCTTCACTACTCTTCCTGTTGTCTTTATATGCCTTGAGAAGGATCCTTTAACTCATTCCTTCCATTACAGCTCTTTTGAGTGTGTACCTTTAACTCTCAGTGTGTGGCTTGAGCCTTTAAAAAAATTAAGTTATCACCTTACAGTTCTAACAGATACTTAGTGACAGAGGTCAAATAACAATACAGTTGGGTTTGCCATCATATATGGTTCAAGACAAAATATTCTGATACCTGGTATGTAGCATAGTTTTGGAATTATTAATGCAAATATGAACAAGAAATAGCTGATGCCTAGAGGTGCAGTAGGAGGCATACTTGGATGTAATAAGTTAAATAACGATAAATGGAGTAATATTACAAAAAAAAATGTTTTGCCCAATAACCTATGTCACTATTTTGAAGTAAGTCTGTGGAATAATTTATAACACTGATCTGTATAAAGGTACTTAAAGTTAATATAAATGTGTATCAGTCTCCTATGGTTGTAATCTGACCTAAAGACTTTCCTCTCAATATTATTATCATTCAGGATACTATGCGGCTGAACATTTTGTTACAAAGATGTACTTATATTCATCAGGCATCTTCAACACATAATTCTGTCTTGAATAAGGATGTTTCTTTGCAAACTTGGAGATTGGGCTGCAATTTGAGACTGTTTTTTTTTTTTGTTTGTTTGTTTTGTGTCAGCTTTTGATTTTTTTTTTGTTACTTTCAGGAAGGTCTTGCTGCTGCAGCAGTGTTCAGAATTAAAGCACATGAAAGTGTATTTGTTACCCTAAATCCATTCCCAGGAATGAGATTACTGCAACTAAAACCATTCTGAAATTCTTTCAGAAAAAAGGTCAAAGGTTATGTTTTACATTCGTGTGACATGGCTTGACTTCTTTAGATTGCAGTTTTTAATACCACCAAGATTATCATCATTATTTCTTTTTGTATAAATTGACAGAGGATATGGAACTGAAACATATAATGGCCATGTGAAGTTTAGACCCTAGACTGATCAAACTTCTGATGCACATGTTAGGTACATCAAGTCATATCAAAAATATATTTGTGTATATATTCAAATTACCAGGGAGCATTAACAGTTTGTGGTGTCAGAACACATATCTTCTATCAAAGGGTGCTATACTTGTGGTGATTGTACTTACTGTAAATTGCATGTACAAACATATTTTCTTCATATAATAGTAAGACATTTTTAAGATCCAACATTTCATTACTAGTGATATTGAATTAATAATTTATTTATAAAATGAAAATGCAATTGTTGAGATGACTACCACTACCATAACATTAAGGGAAGGCAGACATTTAAGTGATATACATTGTCTCAAGCAATATAATGCTTTAAGTAAACATAAATGTATTTATACTAATGCAGTGCTTTGTTTCATTAGGATTGGCACATTAATAAAAATGAAGAAAAATGAAAAAATAGCTAAAGGAAATAAAATTGAATGAGTTAGGAGCATGAATCCATCCAGGTTTAAAATATTTATTGCTTTTTTTTTATTTTTGTTTATTTGTTTTGTTACTGGGAGTTCTGGGTCAAATGTCTTTTTTAATTATATATTTCCTTGTCTAATGATGACAGCAACTTGTCTAATGACTAGTAAAGAGAAACTTGTTCTCATTTGCATATAGGGTAGCTCATATATATATATTTGGAATTTGGTATTCTGGGAAACATATTTTTCTTTCCTTTCTGATTTATTCGTTTGAGCTCCACACACTTTTCTTAATTTCTGTTGCCATTTGTGAGTGCTACAACTCTACATATTATTATCATTATTATATGTACCACATAATTTTAAGGATTTTTTTTATTATTAATCATATGGGAAAACTGTGGTCTTTTATCATATTCAGTAGGTATACTTGAAATTTTCAGATCAGGAAAAAGTGCTAGCTCCTGTTTCCAGCATTATTTGTAATCCTCGTGGTGCCATACTTTCAGTGGAGTAGGCATTCAAAAATGTATAGTGCTGGAACCAGGAGTTCAGATAGCCGATAATTTATTTTGTATGAACCTAGTGATCCATCCAACAGGTAGCATCACTTATGTTTATTAATTTTCTGAGTGAGCATTATGATCAACAGGTTGTTCTACTTATGTCTTTAAAGAAATCTTAACATATGTTACATTTAATGATTATAATGAACTTTTACATAAATATAATGAATGTTTTTAGAATATTATTTTGGTCTGTGGTCACATAAAATTAAAAACATGAGTATGATTTGAGTGACTGAAAGGCAAATCAGGAAAGCCATCTGATGTAAATTAAAAAGAGCTCTTCACTTTTCTCATTTCCCAAATTCCATCAGGAATAAACCTTCTAATCAAACAAGATTCATTTTACCTAGTTCTGATTCCGCTGTTTTGGAAATTAACTTAACCAATGAAGTTTTTTTCCATTACTGATTCAGAAGCTGAAACCTTCTATCTATCCAGTTGCAAATTATCTGGAAATTGCATTTTGAAAGCATTTCAAGGAAAGTGCTGCTATCCTTCAGAATTATGTTGACAATTAATCCTCTGTTGAAAAGGAAGCACTAGACTTTCAGACATAATGTCCAGATTGTTACCTTGATTTATAAAGGAGGGGCAGTGGTGGTCCTTGATAAAGAGCTTTATCATTCTGAGTTAAACAGCAACATTCAATAACCCCACAGAATAAACATATGTTTATTTTTGACATTTTTAATAATGGACTAATTCTGGTGTGATTTTAAGAAAACTGACACAAGAACTATTGGTTTCTGATGTTATCCCTACTGAGATCTATATTTTACCTAAAATACATGAATTTATGGATTGTCCCTCATGTCACTCAACTGTTTCTGGGTAGAGATTGTTTGTTTCAATCTATGTTTTAGAACAGAATTTCCAGCCACTATTACATTAGAGAACATCTCAAGTTAAGTG
The DNA here is from genome assembly GCF_019279795.1 of Protopterus annectens. Taxonomy (NCBI): domain Eukaryota; kingdom Metazoa; phylum Chordata; order Ceratodontiformes; family Protopteridae; genus Protopterus; species Protopterus annectens. The sequence goes on from NC_056731.1 coordinate 990,775,965, forward strand.
TAAGACATTGTTTAGTTTTATTGGATAATGTACTAGTTGAAACAGATTGCTTGTTATATACACTTGACATTATTTCATTATATAACAATATGTAACATGATAAAGGTCTTTTGTTCTCATAGCCCTGGCTGGATAGTGTTTCTTTTTCATTCTGTGAAATATATGGAAATTTTGATGCAGTTAACAGAATTTGTTTTGAATAATAATTGTTTTTGTTAGTTTCTTTTCTTTTTTAAACTCTTTTCTGCCAAATGGATTTCATTGATTCCAAACTAGTTAAATGTTTGAGAAAGAAATTAATTGAAGAAAGCATAATTCCCCTTTTCCCAATGGTGTGTGATCTCAGAGTTTGTATATATAAATATCAGGAAATGCAGGGTGTTGGTGTGCAAAAAATATTTAGTGATTGTGTATTTTAGTCTTACAGTCTCACTGCATTAGACAAAACCTTATCAGATACAATTCCTTGTCTCACTGCATTAAACAAAACCTTATCAGATAAAATTCCTTTCTGAAATGAACTTTTCAATTCTATTTTGATCAATTTATCAAAATATATATTTTTTATTATCAGCCAGATTTCATACAGCCATGTGAAAATACCGTGGGTGTACAGAGTTGTGAGACTACCATGGGTGTCAGTGTATGTGCCTTTTTTTCTGTGATTGATATATATATATATATATATATATATATATACACACACACACACACACACACACACACACACACACACACACACACACACGCGTATTAATTTAAGAACATTTATTCTGAAAAAGTATTTTTGATAATATTGGAATGTGACAGCATTAGCTTGACGATATATGAATCATTTGGATAGACCCTTGGAGTGTTTTGTTTACTCTTTCTATGCATTTAAATCACAGTGACTTTGGTTTATGTTTCACACATATGGCTGAATTGACTTTGATAATTTTCTAAATGTAATGGTAAATAACTCTAAAATATAATGTAAAAAAAAGAAAATATATATATTTTTTAAATTTTGTTAAAAATTCCAAAATAAATAAATACAAATTCATTAATTCATATTACTACTTTTCAACTCAGGCATATATTAAAAAAACTTCCCCTTATCTCAGATAATGTATATTTAATGCATCTGTTCTTCTTCAGATCCATGTAGTATAGTTCAAGTATCTGAGTTCTGTATTGCGCACTGAGATCTTAGTTCAGTGCAGAACAAGGAATTAGACCATTTCCTTACTGTAGTGTGATCTGGGAGTTGGTATTTATATATATATATATATATATATATATATATATATATCTATAATTTGGAGGGGATGTGAGGGGTGCAGGGGGCCTTGCCCTTCTGCAAAGTAGTATAAATGTACCATTACTATGGAATGTCACGGTATGTTAAAGTGCATAACATAGGTGACTGTTGTCCCCTCCTGCTATTTGGAATACATCACGCTATGGGTATCGATGTATTCAGTTTCAGCTTGGCTGCAATTTCACTATTCTGGATTCAAAATTTCCATGTCAGCCATGTGACTGGTCAACCTATACAGTTTCAAGGCTTCAATAGTAAGCATATATATATATATATATATATATATATATATATATATATATATATAATATATATATATTTTGTTTTTCAAAATGGAAGTTATATAGTAGGCCCAATATAGTTAGTGACAAATAATCTAATCTTTGCATAAGATTCATTTATTATTTACTAATGGAGGCCAAATTAGGAATGAACGAGATAAAATCGAAAATAGATAAATATGAAGGTGAAAGTAATTTTGTAGTGGACTTTAACGGCGACGCTGTTAAAATAAGGAAAATTTTGGAAGATGAATGGAATAGGTTTGGGGAAATTTCGGACATGGAAGGAATTTTTGAGACACCTTTGAAATGTACCTACCGTAAGGGGAAAAGTCTAAAGACCATCTTGGAGGGTAAAAATGAGTGGAATAAATTTATATATGGTAAAGTTGGCACTTTCAAATGTGGGTGATGTTCCCAGTGCCCATACTTATGTACAAAGGAGACTATCCTTATTAGTTGCAGAGATAGATTGATCCAGAGTAGATATTTCACGAACTGCAATAGTAACGGAATAGTATACTTAGCATTGTGCGATCATTGTGATGCATTTTATGTGGGTAAATCTGAAAGGAAGTTGAAAAATAGAATATACAAGCATAACTATGAGATTAGGACTAAATGCAGTAACAATGCCCTGTATAAACACAAAAGAAGTTGTCAGGAAGCTAAGTTTAGTTTTTTTATTTTGGAAGTGGTATAAAAGAATATAAGGGGTGGTTTATGGGAAACGTCCATAGAATACAAAGAATTATTGTGGCAATTATCATTGGAAGCCAATAAATTTCCAGGTTTGAATGATGCAGTTTCCCTTGCTCCAGTCCTAAAGCTGAGAGCAGCAAAACTGTAGGCCTTTTTTACCTTACATTTAGTTTCTGAAAAAATATTTGGCCCCTTTGTTTGCTTGAATTGTACATAATACAAAATACAAAAAATATAAAATAATTGGAGTGATTATTCTGTTTGGTCTGTGGAATAAATTATTTTCCTAACACTAGAGGGTGCTATTGGCCACATAGAACTTTCAGTCATATTTTTAAATGTTTTTAAAAGTATTTTATATTGTTATTAAAATGAATGTAGTATGGATGAAAAATGTTTTTATAGGAATATATTTATATGATATATTTGTATTTTTTGAAGTATTAATTTTTTAACAGTTAATGGTTATTTATTGAATTTTATGAAGTTTTTTTAAAGTTTGATGAGTTAAAATATTTAATTGATTTATTAATTAATTATTAGATAATTGATTTGGAGGGTATATATTACTGGGTATTTTGTAGGTATGCATTCAGCTTTCTTCATCTGAGGAAGTCACTTGAAACGAAAACGCAGGATATATTTTTGTACAGCGTTAATGTGTTTGGAGGAATAGGAGTCTCTATGGAATAAATTGTATTGCGAATTACCAAGGAGTCAAGCTTTCTTCTTCAATTGCTCTTTTGTATTTGTGTTGGTTGGACTGCCAGAGCAATTGTTTTTTCCATTTTTTGATACTAATATATGTACTCATAAACAGGTTTAATCTTATAAAGACACCCAGTAAATCTAAGGGTAACGAGGATAAATCTGACTGCAGAAATCATAACTCTATCCCTAGCTCATGTCAGTTGTAAAGTCTGGCAAGTTATAGGCCAGCATTTGTTTTAAATGATGAGTATACATGGGTCTCCAATGCATCTGAGTGTCTAGCCATCATTTATTAATCTGGGCAAAGTTGGCTTTGATAAAGACTATGTCATATTATGGAATATTTTCAGGGTTAATTTGTGGTTAGAAGCATGCAAAATGTCTAAAGAGTGGTTGGCTGAGTTGCAAATCAATGCTGAAAAAGAAAGCACTGATTTATTTGCATGGCCTTATTTTTTGCAGATTGTAGTTAGGTTTGGCATACCTCAAAAGCATACTCATGTTATTTGTATATACATGCCTCCTACTGAACAGCACTGGACACAAATATATGTGCCAACAAATTACAACATTTAAAGGAGTGTCACTGTTGTGCACCTTGGCTCCAATTCTACTTATTTTAGTCATGAAGCCTTAAGCAGTTATATTAGGGAGACTTCTCATTGGCGAATGGTCCAGTGATGGTGATACCTAGTAACCCAGGGCATGTTAGTTGAAACTAACATGATTCTTTTATTAAATGATGCAGATGTTCAAACTCATCCTGTAGGCAGTCATTAAATGAACGGCATTGTCTTTATTGGCAAAAGTTAATGTGACAAATTTGTTTTTTCCTCACAGGAGCATTAGTCATTGTATAAAAATAATGCACAGTGAGTACCATTTTTGTGAGCAATGGATCCATGTGGTCCTTAGGAGGTAGTTAGGAGTTGAGTCTTTCGGCTTTTCCCGGTTAGGGGTCACCACAGCGGAACTCTGGTCCGCTAATGATTGGTAGTTGATTTTTACATGCCAAGTTACCAGCCCTGATGCACAACCTTCAATGAAGGTATGCCCATTCACGCATATCTCCACGCAGAAGATGCTCTAGCTGAGAATCGAACCGGACAGCGTCTTACTGTTAGTAAATAGAGATGTTAAGGTCATCTTTTCTATAACTGAGGTTAACTATCAGAAAGAAGGATAATATAATTTGGCTCTTTTGCTAATTTAGTATTACTCAATTGGGATTTGATATATGTGTTCCGGTCCCAGTTTAAGTCTAAGATTTTACTTTATTGTAGATTTTTAGACGATATTCTGATCTTGTGGGACGGGGATGGCTATGAGGCAAATATGTGTGTTGAATATTTAAACAGTACAACTTCATTTTTAAAGTTTACAAGTACATGGCATGAGAGTGAAATAGATCATCTTGATATTCACTTGAAAAATGATGGTGGTACATTAAGCAGTAGTATACATAGGAAAAAAACTTTTTTCCAGTGCACTGCTTAATTATAATAGTTGCCATCCCTACTACCAGAAGAAAGGGATACTTAAGGGACAGATGGTTAGATTATCAAGATTGGTTAGTGATGAGAACACTTTTAAGCATGAAATATACAAGTTAGTGGGAATGTTTTTAGAAAGAGGGTATCCCCTTAACTTGGTGGTAAAAGTTAGAAATGAAATAATTTCCAAGAGGGACACGTATTTTCAACCTATTTTATGTTCTGGGTCCCAATATTGTCATACACCTAATTCAACTACTAAGACTATCGAGCATGGTAGTATAATGGTTTTGAGATATAACCATTTAGCACCAGCACTACACACAGTCATTAATAATGCATGAAATATAGGTTTTAATGAACAAAATAAAACAGTTCTGGATTCTAAACCAATAATTACCTATAGCAGAGGTAAAAATTTGAAGAGTATTTTGGAAGCACCTAAGAAGAAAAAGCAGGTGTCTTTAATGTACAAATATGGTGCATGCAAATTTTGTAAATTCATCAGTGATGGACCTTATGTTTCTGTTATGGGCTATAACAGAACTGTATCCTGCCCTGGTAGATGTAGTTGTAATACGACAATGTTGATATACATTGCTATGTGTATCAGTTGTAAAAGTTATTATGTGGGAATGGCTCCACATAGATTAAAGGACAGGATAGCTGAACACACAAGAGCAATTAGAATTAGACATCAGCACAATGCACTTTACACACAGTTCATCATGTATCAATTTTAAAAAAATATATTTTTTTTGTTATAGACAGAGCATTTCCATGTGAGAGAGGAGATGATTCTAAGTTAAAATTAGAAAACTTAGAAATTAAATGGCAATTTAGACTTAATTCTATGTGCCCACCAGGGCTCAATAAAAATATTGCCATCTTACCTATATTAAAAACAAGAACATTAACTTTGTGATGAATGTTCATATGCTTTTTACTTTCATTAATAGCAACTATTTATTGTTTACCTAAGTGTTAGCATTATGACATAGATTTTCAATAGTAATACAGATCGTTTTAATATTAAGCATTTCACAGTATTGCTTTTATTTAAATATCAGTGTAGTTGGATACAAAGGAAAACAGTTTTTATGGCTAAGAGCCAATATTTTTATTAATAATTTTCTTTTAAGCCGTACCTATTTTAAGGTAGTATGTGTTTAGGAAATGTATAGGTGTGGCAAAATACATTTTTAATTGTTTCTAGCACTTGATTGGTTACACTTTGATGATGCTTATCTTTTTATATGCATTTATCAGTTCCCACTCAACTCTGATGAAGCCATTGCATATTGGTGAAAGTGCTTAGTGTGTGGGACTTTTTGTCTAACATTTTTGTATCGTGACATTAATGTGGAGTATATTAAGTGTACTAGGGACACACTAAGCTCTATATAATTTCCCAGTAAGATAAGAATACCTCCTCTGCTGTATTATGCAATGCATTCAAGGAGAATAAAGTATTAAGTGCCTATCGTTATTAATTTGTCATAGTTTTACTGTGCTGTGAAAGTTGAAGTAAGAGTATCATCTTGCCTTCTTGAGTTAATTGGATTAGGCAGGGACAGTTAATCTTTAGACAGTTAGGTAACTAAAGTTAGACAGTGTTTTCTACAATCACTGTGAAACGTATCCTTCAGTGTCATTTTCATAATTCCTGTGTGTGAAACTCTGAGGTTTATTGGAATCAGTTATTCAGTGTACATATGTTTTAAATCATTTTTTTTAAATATTTTAATACCTTTTATTGTGACTGGTTATTTAGAAAGCACTTTTAGAGTGTTCATGCTTATTGTGAAAACAGCAGTATTACTCTGAAAAGCCTTACTGCTTGGATTACATGCTACCATTTAAATCAGTATTTATTTTATGCAATATAATTGAACAACCGATTTTGAAGGGTATTGTGGTATTTCACTGCTGGCAGCTATAACCCTGAAATTTGGGAAAGAGGACATAGCAGGTAAATCTGTGCTAGTCTTTCCGAAGAGCATTTGTATGTGTAACTTCAAATATCTAAGCATGAGTGTGTCAAATGCCTACAAATGGGACACAGTACTCTGCAGTAGTTAGCGT